>NC_051078.1:27073318-27376518 GCF_004664715.2 Peromyscus leucopus
TGATATATAGCCAGTATATAATGTTAGATTTGCATTATATAACTGACATTAATATAATTCATACCATTTATATTCTTACATAACAAAAGTTTCAACAAAGAAATTTAAATATTAAACAATTTTCATCTCTAAAAATAATTTTGTCTGTTTCTTTTAATTGAAAAAATTAAGTCTACTTTTCTTTTTTTTAAAGACTACTTTTCTCAATGATTACCATTCTTTTGAGATAAATATTATACTAAATTCAATTCTAAAAATCAAAGCAAACATAATAGTAGTGCCTTACTCAATAATTAGTACACAAATAACATATGCAATAATTACCTGCAATATATCAGAGGATAAATCAGTGTTCCATTTCATCCCGACATTAGAAATTCCAGGACAACTGATCACATGACCTTAAATTTAATTATATAACATATGGATATTATAATGAGCTGCCTATACCACCATTCAGTTCTAAGGCAAGTTATCTATAATGGTCAAGTGTTCACATGGCCTTCAAGCTGAGACCTTGTGCACAGACCATACTTAGATAATATGAGAGCTGAGCTCATGCTTTCTCTGTGGGGATTCAACTCTAGTAACCTACTGAGGCCAGGGTACAATGTTTGGTTCCCTTCCCCAAATCAAAGACTCTTGGACTAGTCAGTCACCATGGTTTCAGAGCTTATCATAGGAGTGAGCTGACAGATTCTTTGGGGGTAACTTCATCAGAGCTCAGTTCCTCTTTCTCTTATCCCTTTATAATGTGCTTCTGAGAATTCCTTAGGAAAAGAAAGTCAAACTAAAAAAAAAAAAAGTCAACACACCGGTCTCAAAACTGGATTCCTGGAAACTCCATATACTTTGTGTTAGTAATTGATGACTCAGATTTTGTATTTTGAAGACAGAGCAGGACTTGAAAGTGAAATCCTCAACAGATAGCATCTAGGGTGCTGACAGCTCCTAGCATGCTTTGAGAGGGAGATTAGTAAGACTTTTACTCATCACAAACTGGGAACAGAAGTGGAAAGGATCATCCTCTGCCCTCTTATAGAACTCTTCCAAGGAAAAAAAAGTCAGTGGCTCACCTGAAGTCTCTTTATTGGATCTGTGAAGCTAGACGGTAGAAGGAAGAATTCGAGAGTTCACAAGAGTGTGGATGGTAGAAGGCCATGGTACACAGCAGGCAACCATGTGATACAGAGGCAATTGTAGGAAACCTCTTCCACAGATGGACTGGGAGGTACTAGCAAGAGGAATGCTTTCACCGATGAACAACTCTCCTCATAGCAGCAAATAGGATGACTGGCATAGCACTTAGCTGCAGATGAAAAGTGAAGGTTGAAGAAGCCCAACCCAAAGGAACATCATAACATAGCACAAAACTGGTTCTATTATATGTGTGTGTGTGTATATATATACATATATATATATATATACACATATATACATACACACATACACATATATATACATATATATAGCTTCTATATACACATACACTATTATATATTGATGTTATATATAGGTGTCATACACACACACACATATAAGCATCTTACAAGTATGGAGCTTGATATATCAGTAACACGTAATGTATGGGTATGGAGGGGGCTGGAGGGAATAGCTCAACAGGAAATACTCCTCTGGCCAAGCGTGATATCCTGAGTTCTATCCTTGGGATCCAAATGGTGGAAGGAGAGATCTGAGGCCCTGAAAGTGGTTCTTGGACCTTCACGTGTGTGCTGGGGTACACATACTCTCCTTATCCAACTGAATGAATAAAATACACTCGTTTCTTTTAAAATAGTGCATGTGACAGGGGTTGGATGGAGGAATGGGAATGTAACTGTGTTTTAATTAAAAGTGTGTGTGTGTGTGTGTGTGTGTGTGTGTAAAATAACAAAGAAGAACTAGTCCACAAATTTTAGTGAGAGTAAGTAGAGGTTATGAGAGGGATTGAAAGGGAGAAACATATGGGAAAATGTAATTATATTCCAATCTAAAAAAATTTTAAAATATTAAAAAAAGTAATGTAGAAGGAAACAGGCAACCATTCAAATAAAAAGGTCAAAATCTTTGGCTAGTTTCAGAATTTGTGCCAGGAGTCTTACGAGGAACCCATTCTGTAAAGAATCAGAGGTATAACTTCAAATGATCCTTTGTAGATTAGACCTTATGGATTCCCTGTGTATGGATTCTTTATGTAGCCAAGTCATGTGAGTATACATGTATTTTTACTTTTTTCCTGACTACATTAGTTTATTGAATTTTTTCCTGTCTTTTCTGCACAGCAAAGGCAGTAGACATGGTAAACACAGACCTGCAATTTTATCCCTGACCACCATGGACATCTTCCAGTTGTTTCCACTAGGTCTGACTTGCTTGTGGGATTTGTGCAGATGGTATTTTTCAGGTTGCCTAAGTTTTCCTCTATTCCTATTTTACCAGTGCTACAAAAACAAAACAACACAGGAATATATGTTGAATCCTATGCCTAGTTGCAAAAGGAAAATATCCATATCTTGTATATTAAAGAAAATTTAAATCAAAATACATAATAGACTAAATTATAAGCCTGAACTCTGTTACTTCTAGAAAGAAAAAAAATTGTGATCTGCTAGGACATGTTCCCTGATCCGTAGGTACTAATTTTTATGACTTCAGTTAGTAGTTAATACTCACATTTAGTTATTTAATGAGTGGAAAGATGGCACTCTAGCTAAGTAATTGTTTGCCTCTTTATGTGTGTTTGTGGTGTGTATGTTTGCATGCATGTGAGCATATGTAAATGTGGAAGCCATGGGGCTCCTTCCTTGCTTGCTTTCCAGTTCACATGGGGAAATGGAGTCTTTTGTTGATCTTGCAGTTTGCTGTTTATTCTAGTCAGCCTGGCCAGCTTGATCCAGGAGCCCTTGCCTCTGGCTCCCATAAGCTGGAGTATCACGTAGGCCTATATCCTCACCTGGCTTTTTATGTAGTTTCCAGGATGCTCATACGGCTGTGGCAAGCACTTTCCAAGCTCAGCCAACTCTCCAGCCTAAGGTTTGCTTTTTCTATGCAGATTCTAGAAATGAGTTAGCACCAAAAAATGAAAAGACAGATTATAAATGAACAGAAGAAGAAAGTAAGTCATTAGTGTCTTAAGAGATGACATGTTAATTCTTAATTTTTCAGTTAGTACTTAGTATAACTATTTTTGTATCTATTGGTCATATGTTGTAAATTAACCATTCTGAATCATTGTATATTTTATTTTTTGTGGTTTGTAAACTTTCTTGATTTGTTCAGTATGTGTAGAATATATATTGCATGTGTCTAAAATTCATTTAATTTCCTATAGTTTTAATGCAGAACTCCTAAACATTAATTCAAATCTATCAATTTGTTGCTCTTTTTCTCCATTTGTACTGCTTTTCCATCTATTATGACTCATAGTTAAATAAAACCTTGCCTGTGTATTTTTAAATTATGATTGTATTTCATTTGTATAATAAGTTGTATACTATTGTGGTGATATTTTATTTGTATGTTAATAAATAAAAGTTTGCCTGGAGATCAGAGGTCTCATAGCGAGTCATAAACAGAAGTCAGGCTGTGGTAGCATACCCCCTTAATCTGATCACATGGCAACAGAGTCTCTGTGTGGTCAAGGACACAGCCAAGCATGGTGACACACACCTTTAATCCCAGTAACAACCATAGAGACATGGTGGTTTGTACAGACAGGCAATGACGAGGAAGTGATGTGGCTGGGTTTAGAGCCAAGGAGAGGGCAGAACAGGAAGGCAATAAAAGCACAGGTTAGACAGGAAGAAGGTCTCTCTCTGGGAAAGCTACAGCATGGTGGTAAGCTAAGGCTTGTTGTGGCTATTTGCTATTTCTCTGATCTCTTCGGCTATTACCTCTGTGTTTATGGCCTGTGTTTTGGCTCTGTGTTTCTTTTTTAATAAAACTGTTTAGAAATTTGTCTACATACTATACCTACAGGTTCTAGAGGACATTTGATGCAAGACAAATCTTGAAAAGCGATGAAGGAAAAGAGTATGCTTGCTGAGTGTCTGTGGCATGCCTGACAAAGTTGTGTGGTTTACAGTCCATGTGAGATATTACTTTACTCTTCAATGAAGTAGGAATACAGGATGATTACTCTCCGTTTCTAGGTGAGGAGATTGGAGCTCACAACGTGTAATAGTTTCATCAATTATGTCCACTTAGCACGAGGTGGGATAGAAATTTAGACCAGTTCTCTGTGACCTGAAGTGCATGTCCTTCCAATTTCAGCAGTATTCTGAAAGAAATAAGGGACATCTTAGACTTTGGAGTGGAAAAGAGACATGATGGTAATTGTATTGTTAGAAAATCGATGTGACTGTAGCTGACATGAAAGAAATGAAAGTCTAGAGGCTATTGAAAGAGCCCAAGGCAAGCCCAGTGAAATTGTGGATATGAATGAAATTGATAGCCGGAAATTGAAGACAAAAACAGAGGGCAAGATGTTAGGTCAGGGAACTGACAGAACAGTATAGCGGCCTGATTCTTGATGCAAGTGAGAAGAAAGGTAAACGATGATTAAGGACGTCCTAACAATTCAACCCAATAGAGCACAGAAGTAATTCTATGTAGTGAATGAAGCTTTTCTTTGGAAGATTGTTAGCTGAATTTTGGACACCCTGAAGTAGAGGGAGTCCCCAAGATGGCAATTTAATGTCAGCATCCTGAGATGGAGAAGAAAGACTCAGCACTGAGTAGAGATGAAGGATCATCTATTTTGACTAAATAGAAACTATAGGATTGCCAAAGTATAAGTTGTGAAAAATTATGGACAGATATTGAAAAATATTTACATTTTAGACATGGAAGACTAAAAAACCTAGAGAGAAAATAAAAGATCAAAAATTAGAAAAATGCAGTAATAATTGTACATTAAAAATAAAAACTGTATTAGAAAAATAAAAAGGATCATTTCTTTAAAAAATAATTATTTGTTGCAAACACTAATCTTTTCTTTTGTTTTTGTAAACACTAATCTTTATAAGGAACAAATTACATGAATTGTCAGTGCTGTGTCCAAATTTCCTCCCAGATTAGTTCATGGCTCCCAAATTCTAACATCCTGTATCACGTGGTCTGGAAAAAACTCAATGAGGGTAACCCATGGTGCTAGCTCACACCACAGGCTAGCTTTGCCAAAATTCCTTTCAACTCATTCCAGACACTAGTTAGTGCAACCTGGTTCATAAATATTCCAGTCCCTGTGTGCCTTGGAGTGGATATCTCAGGTACACCTATAAGAGTGATGTCAGATGCTGGGTAATTTTAAGTTACTCTCAGAGAAGTATGATAAAAACTTTGCTGACTTACTTCTCCTCTATCATTCCTTACTGGTGTTACCTTGAATCACTTACTAAATAAATGTGGGCTCTTCACATCAAAACTACCTCAGAGTTTGCTACCCAGAAAGCCCAAATGAAAACAAAACTTCCAGGACAGCAGACTTTATTAGAGCCAGGGAAATCACTGAGTTTGATGGCAGTCATTGTAAGTCAGAGGAAGATTAAGTTGGGCTAAAAAAAAAAAAACTTAGGAGAATACTCAGAAAGTCCAGGTAACTAGAGGTTATGGATAATGAGGCTTAAAAAGATGAGTATTGTGGTGCTGAAAAAAATTATTCTGATTGATTTTAGTTTAGTGGTGTAGGCCAGTGACTCCAGACACTCAGGAAGCTGAGGTAGGAGAATGTAAGTTTTCAAGACCATAATAAACAATAGAGTGAGCTCAAGGTCAACTTTGACAATTTAATGAGATACTATCCTAAACTAAAAAGCAAAGAGAGGGCTGAAGACATAGCTCAGTTGTACAGTATTTACCTAGAATGTGAGGTACTGGATTTAAACTCTATCACTCAAATAAGAAAGAGAATAAAAAAAGGAAAGAAAGAAGGAAGGAAGGGAGGAAGCAAGCAAGCAAGCAAGCAAGCAAGCAAGTAAGCAAGCAAGCTACTTTGCCTGCAATAAACTGAAGGCGATGGTGAAGATATTCAGAAGAGTGAATAAAGTTAGTGAATGTATTGTGAACATAATGATTAGTCAATTGAGCTGAGAATACATTATAGTGGTGAAAAAAAGAGAAAAGGCAAAAGAGAGAAGAGTATTTTTCAGTTAGACAGAACTGCATAGAAATTATGACCTTATTCCATTACTTGTGTCACCATGCACATGGCGTTTGATACCTCTGGCCGCATTTCTACAGCTGTGAAGTGGGCATAGTAAGATCTATCAATATAGATCATAGATTAAGGACATCTATATATAGGGCATATGAGAAGTGATAAATAGGAGCTATTACTATCTGCAGGAATCCAGCTGAAATGTGATCACAGATACACAATGCAATATTCAGCTTGGTGTGATGTAACAAGTGGACATGTCAGGATGCTCTGCTGTATTACAGAAGTAGGGAGATAAGAAGCAGTCAATTGTGATTTCTTCCTTTCCCATGGGCCCTAACACACAGGTTGTTATCTTTGATAAGTTACTACATTTGTCTGGGCATGCACTTAAAAGGGTAACACAAATAAAAGCTATTTCACCTTAAATTTTGAAGTTGTTTTGCAAGGGTATTCTTTTTCATACAATGAATGATATCTGATTATTCTGGGAAAAACGAGACTCTCAGTTTTTACCTAACAGATCGAAACAGTGTTCCAAACACAAGGTGAGAAGAATTTTTTAGCACTCAACATTGTTATATCTTCAAAATAAGTTATAGCCTCAAGTGAACTTTCTCGCTCTTACTGTGATATTTCAGTAAAGAAAATACCATTTCACTGTTCTTTCTACAGATCAAAAACAATAACAACAAAAAAACTTGTAATCTTTCTGTGTACTATATACTTTAAATAGCACAGAAGAGAAATGTTGATATGATCAATGTATCCAAAGTTCAAGGCAGCCAATTAGAAAACAGTAAGGTTGAGAGTTTTGATAATTTTGGTCATATAAAATGGTCATTTGAATCTTCTGCTTTCATAATGCAAGGTTTCTGACTTTAAAAATCCCTAGTAAAGCAAATCCTAATGTAAAATAAAATTAAAAGGTTATCAGAAAGCATTTCAACTACTTGAATTGCATGTGAAATTATATGAAAATTATGCAGTGAAGGCTCCTGTATTGGCAATCACAACAAAATCTGTGCGTTCAGACACTTATGTTCTTTTTAAATTATTCATCCCTGATTTTGAAACTTAATATTACACATTTTCTGTCTTGGACCAAAAGACAGAAATGAATAAATCCTGATGCCTTCTCTCAAGGACTTCACCATTCAAAGAAAAAATCAGTCCATTTCCTGGTTAGATATATAAATAATAAAGATGGGTTTTCTTGGAAAGGAATTTAAAAACTGTGGGGTTTTCTTCATTGTTTTTACCACGCTCACACATTAGTCACCAATTATAATGGTTCATCCTCATCATCAGTTTGTCAGGGTTTAATTGCTATGGAAACACATCTGGGAATTTATATGTGAGTGTTCCCAGAAAGGTTTAAATGAAAGGGGAAGACCCAATGTGATTTGGGTGACACAGTTCTGTGGACTCAGGATGGGCATTGAGTAACATGGAGCAAGCTAGCTGAACAACAGCATTCACTTTACTCCAGTTGCTTAATGTGGACACAAGGAAACCAGTTACCTCACACTCCTGCTGTCCCTATCTTCCCAGAGGTGTGCAATGAACTCCCAGCTTGATTGTTTGTAATCTCCTGATGGTAAAGAATCTTGGCTGTTTCTATCACGTATTTATTAGCCATCTGTACTTGTTCATTTGAAAAGTGTCTTCTCAGAGGTCCAATAAGATAGCTTAGAAGGAAAGGGACCTGGCTTCCAAGTCTGCTGACTCAAGTTAGATCCTTGAAAACTGGCTCCCAAGTTGTCGTTTGAACTTTGTGAGGGTACTCTGACCTACACGTGTGCTTGCATTCACAAACTTGCTAAACATAAAAAGAAACACCTACATATATAAATATGTAAAGATAAAATGTCTGTTCAATACTCTTGTGAACTTATTAACTGGGTTATTCACTGTTGTTTTTGTTGTTGTTTTGTTCAATTCTTTGTATATTCTGGGATTTAATCATCTGTCACAGGGATATTTAAGAAAGATTTCCTTCCATTCTGTAGACTGTATCTTCATTTTGTTGATTGTTTTTTATGCAGGGCCACCTGTTTTAAATTTGATATAACACCATTAGTTAATTCTTGCTCTTATTTTCTGAGATATTGGAGTCCTTTTCAGAAAGTCTTTGCCTATGCCTGATTTTTTTTAACTGTTTTTTTTTTTTCTGTTTTTCTCTAGAGTTTCAGTGTTTTCTTAGATCTTCCATTAAGTTCTTTGGTCCATTTGGAGTTGATTTTCATATAAAGTTGGAGAAAGACTTGTAGTTTTAACCTATTCATTTTGTTCTGAGGCTCTATCTTATCCCATTTTTATTTGGGAGACTCTGTTATTTCTTATAGTGCAAATCTACTAATGAAAAATAATATTTGTACTTGCTGATGTAGGTACATATCTTAAAGATAATTTTACCAATATAGAATTCTTAATGAATTCTCTTTATCTTTAATCCCTTTATCTATGCCTTTCAAGTGCTGTCTGAATTCCAGTTCCTGATGAGAAGCAATTTGCTAGTCTTAATGAGCATTCCTTTTGAGAGAACTCACTTTTTATTCCTGATGCTTTCAAGAGTTTCTGTCTTTGTTCTCAAGAGCCTGTCTTTGTTGTAGAGTTTGGATGATTATGCTTCTGTCTGTTGATTTCTTCCAGTTTATCCTACTTTGTGATTATGGATCATAGGCCTGCAGAGTCATGCCTTTAAGCAGATTAGTTTTTATTCTACCTGTTATCCCTCCTGATTTTCTGGAGCTCATTATACATAGTTAGTAACTACATATTTCTGATCATGATATTTATTTCTGGTCATGATATTTGTTCCTGTTGCTGTTACTCTCGTTTTTGCTGTTCCTGCTGAGTTTCCTTATGAGTTTCCTAAATAAATTAGAATGTCACTCTCTATTGTTAGGTATAGATACCTGCTTTAGTTTGCCTGTTAACTAGTGACTAAAAGACATTTACTCAAATGCTTGATTTCACTTTTGTCTTTGCTGTTTGTTAGGCTGAGTAATTTATATTAACTTGATATTGACAATTGGGAGCATTTCCTAAAATTGATTCACAATCAGTCATGACCCTTAGCCCACTTTTCATGAAGTTATTGTTCTCCTGAGATATAATTCCCAAAGGTTCTGAAGGTGCGGTGAACCACTTTTGTCCATGGAGAAAATAACCATCTATCCCGGGAGATTTGTGAACCAATACAAAAGGAGACACATGGTATGGCTTTCATCTGGAATGGCCTCAAGAAGGCTAATAATGGTGTTAGGAAGTGGTACAAACCTCAGGAGGTGGGACATGGTAAGTGGAGGAGGCTCACTAGAGGTGCTGATAATGCAAGTATTGAGACCCTGTCCCCTCACCATTCACACTTCTTCCTGGCCACATTGAAGTGAGTTGTTCTGTTCTGCTATGCCTTTCCTGCATAACATTCAGCATTACCGCCCTAAATGGCTTAACAAACACAAAACACATCTTGCAGTTCTGAAAACTAGAATTCTGAGATGAGCACCCTGCATGGTTGGAGTCTAGATAAGAGGCCTTTTCCAGCTTTAGGCTACCAAATTTGCTGAATGCTTATATACAGAAAAGGATGCAATATCCCTGCACTATCCATTTTAGAAAGGCATTGCATTTTAAGAGGTAAACTTTCAAAGACCTCCATCTTCCATTACCATCATATTAGTGGCTGAGATTGTATCAAGTTTACCTCAGTAGATCACTTACTCATTAGAAATGCCAAGCTTCTGAAATGAGGCTTAGAAGGAGCTTGAATCTCTTTCTCTCCCATGTAGTTGATGCTAGAATGCTCCTTTTCACCAGGATAGTGTAATTACAGTTTATAAGATGGAGGAGAAAGGAATTTGCACAAGGCAAGTTACAAATACTGCATAGTTTGCTATTTTTAAGATTTACCATTTGTGTTGAATAAAAGCTGGTTAAAAACTTAAGGTTTTCTTTGAGATTCCTAAAAAGGTTGGTTTGAATAATCGTACTAACACTGGGTCAATGGTAAAGAAATTATTTGTAAGTCCAGGTTTTTGTTTTCCTCCTTTTGCTTTTAAATGAAAGAAATATGCATTGATCTGCATGGGTTTGTGGTCTCATAGCCTACAAGTTAAGCCATTATCTGCATGGTTAAAAGCAAAGAGGGCAAATATCTACTATATGAAAAGACCTAAATGTAAGACTGTATATCTCATAACTAATGCAAATTGACCTCAGTGAAAGATATAATGTACATTCACAGATAATTTTTATGAAAGGTCAATATATTCTATCAAAAGTCATGTGGTCAGTGGCAAGAGATTACTATAAAGATCCAAAGCACACGAGACCTGCTTGTTTGGAGCATTTTATGTGATATTTGTGCAATAACTAATCCAATTAAAATGAATTAGGATAAAGAACCAAGTAGACATTATTTGTGTGTAAGCACTTGGGTGAAACTATACTAATGGTACTTAGAAACAACAAATGTTAAGGAAAACAAGTGTAGATTTAAGTGCTGTGTACTCTTTCACACAGCAGTTCCGTGATATTTAAAGACCCAAACCATTCAGGCTTACACCCCCCAAGCCCCAGAAGAATAAGGATAAAAAGAAAACTAGTTCCAAGGGCAACCTGACTCAGCCATTACTCAATCACCCCTGCAATGTAACAATGTAACAATGTAAAGAGATTTCTGTTAAGAGATGTGCTCAACTGTGACTGGGATAGTTGCGAGTGTTCCAGGAAGGACCACTGTGACCTTTGTGTAAACTCCACTCCTGCCCTGATACCCCCCTTGAGGTTTCAGGAAGAATGTACATGTGGATGTGACTGTACCCACTCTGTGATCAGACCATGATTTAGTGAAACGAAAATGTATGGGAATTGTAATCTTATGGCTTTTGTGGGTTTTTTTTAAACCCTTTTAAACCTTTTTTAACCTTTAAAAGCCCCCACGTGGCTACAGTAAGATGCGATTCTTGCTCTCGGGACAAGAGTAGCCTGTCTGTACAGTCGCTTCAATAAAAACCTCGTGCTGTTGCATCAACTGAACTGGAGTCTGGGTTCTTGGGGTGCCCACTTGAGACCCTAGGTTATGGGGTCTAACAATATTAAATAATTTAGTCTTGGGGAACCTCAATTTTCCCATTTACAAAATGAAGATTTGTGTGAGAAAAGTGCTATATGTTGTGTATGAAGCTCCTAGTTCACTGCCTACAGGAACCACACGCAAGTGTTAACTGTATGGTGGTTATTATTAGCATGGATATTTGTACTGGTAGTGTTAAATGCGTGTGCTTATAGAGAAGGAGTTCTCTAAAGACAGTAGATTTTAAAAATCAGATAATTTCTGGGATGGACAACACCAGGAGAGCAAGGCCCTCTAAATCGAGTGATTGAAGCTCGTATGAACTCACAGAGAATGAAGCAGGAAGTGCAGAGCCTACAGGGATCTGTAGCAGGTCTTCTGCTTATCTATTATAGCTTTCCGTTTAGTAGTTTTATGGGACTCCTGAGTGTTTCAACAAGTGGGTTTTTGAGTCTCATGAGGCTTTTTTGCTTCTGGTTGTTTGTCTTCTCCAACTTCTATGTGATGGTTTTGATTTTATTTGATTATATTGTATTTTGTCATCTGTTGTTGTTATCTCTTAGAAATCTGTTCCTTTGTAATGAGAGACAGAAAGGGTGTAGATCTGGATGGAAGGGAGGTGGGGAGGAACAGGGAGGAGCAGAAGGAGGGGAAACTGTAATCAGGATACATTGCATAAGAAAAGAATATTTTTCATAAAATTGGGGGGAGGGAATCTGTAGCATGGAACTTAGAAGGTCTTATTAATAAAACAGACCTGGGGCCAGGTATTGAGGTGAATGCTGGAAGATCAGAGAAGCAGAACAAGCCACAGCCACCTCACCTTGCCAATTCCTCAGAGGATCCTGTTTCTATAGACTGGAAGTGTCTGAGTCCTCATCCAGAATAAATCTCAGCTGAGCTGTGCTGCTAAAAGCCTAAAAACTTAACCAGCTCTAGTTCCTGGTTTTCATGCCTTACATACCTTCCTGCTTTTGGATATCACTTCCTGTGATTAAAGGCTCTCGTTACCATGCCTGGCTGTTTCCAGTGTGGCCTTGAACTCACAGAGATCCAGGCGGATCTCTGCCTCTGGAATGCTAGGATTAAAGGCGTGTGTGCCACCATTTTCTGGCCTCTGTATCTAGTGGCTGTTCTGTTCTCTGACCCCAGATAAGTTTATTAGGGTACACAATCTTTTGGGGAACACAGTAGTACCAAAGGAATCAGATCATTTCAAGTATGATCTGATCCATGTAAGGAAGTAAAGCATATGAAATTTGTTTAGTGGCTTATGTAAGCAAAATGTCTGACACAAGTTACTAGTGAGCATTTAACAGGGTGGCTGTCACTGCTGCTTCCTTACATTTTTGGAAAAGCAATCTAGACTTGGGATAAGAGACTGAATAACTCTGCTCATTATCTTCTTATTTTATTGCTATTACTTCATGCCATTTTATTAACTCTGAATTGTTTGTTAGATAAGAAATAAAAGCATGCTTGATTGTGCTGGCTTACTGTTAGATCACATATAACACCATGAGAAAGTCTTGCCCTTGTTTAATATGATTTTAACTCAAGCATACAATCTATATATGAAATATTGTTTTATTATATTTTTATTATAATTTGTTTCCACAGCAATCACAATTATCTCTACTGTTATCACTTGTTAAGGTTCCACTGTGAATATGAGCCTGAGTTAGTCTCAGAGTTGAGAGCAGCCACTTTTAATCTCTATTGAGACATGATTCTTGCATATTTTCTAGTTTTTACAACAAACATATTAACAAGTTGTTTGTGCTAATTGCTTTTTTTTATTTCTGTAATTAAACCATGGCCAGGGAATTTGTAGAAGAAACATATAACTGGGCTAACAGTTCAAGAAAGTTAAAGGCTATGATGGTTAAATAGAGATGTGACAGCAGTAGTAGGAACCTGAGAGCTCACAGCTTGAACCAAAAAGCATGAAACAGAAAAAGTTAACTCACAAAGGTATGAGTCTTTCTTTCATCTCTTAAAATATGGCTCCAGTGACAATTTCTCCAGCAATGTCAGACTTGCCAAGTCTCCCAAACAGTACCACCAGCTGGGAACTAAGTATTCAAATGTTTAAGACTGTGGAGGAGAGCACATTCAAACCACCATATTAGCATTACTATCTGATTCAGAAAAATATGAGTAGCTACCAAATAACATTTGCATAAAATTAGATTCAATATGAATTTTTCTGGCTACTTCTACAAGCATGATATTTATATTTTATTAAGTATGCATACCATATAGATGAATCAGAAACTGCAACATTCGACTCATAATTGTTTTTATTTTTGCTGCATTTCATTGCAATGTGTATTCACTATACTTATAGTCTATGTGATGAGAATGTCTAATGTTTAGTGACCCAGTGTGATTTAAAACTTGTGTGAAACTTTAGACTCACAAATATAGGGTAGATGATGAAATATTTTCTTTAATTTTGCCAGATACAAATAGACTAGATATCGTAACTATAATTCTTGCTTGATAACTTTTAGTTAGATACAATTTTATTGTATTAAAGCTAAAACCTTCCTTTTGATTAGATAGAAAATGGGAAGTGCTGGGGTATGTCGTTCTGTACACTATGAATATATGTTGTTTCCATTGGTTAATAGTAAGCTGACTTTGTTTAGGGGATGGGCACAAATTGTTATTGGTCACAGTTAATCTTTTTCTTAAAAAAAGGGGATATGATATAGATATGAAAGGATAAAAAGGTAGATAATTGAATCTACTTTTAAAGAGCAACAACTTGTTTAAATTTTTTACATTGCTATTGATTTTAGTTTATTGTTACAAATTTAAAGTTAATTTTGTTATACTGTATATATATTTCTACTCTTGCTTAAGGTATTATGTTTATGCAACTCATTTAAAAATAGTTAAGAAATATGAATTAATAGTCAAATTTATAGTCATGTTAAATTTTCTAGGAATACATAGATATATTCAAATTGGGTAGATAATCTTCAAACACTTCAAAAACCTACAGAATATGGCATTTAAAATGTAGTGGGTAGCCATTCTGGAAGTTCCAACCCCTATTGAGGTTTCAGTAACTATCATGCCTACAAGGTGGGGCCAAGGGAGGGCCCTGAAGACCCGAGATCCAGAAGTGCCACCCTCTCTTGTTTTCTGGATCCTGGACTCCAGAGAACACCGCTCGAGTGTGCTGCGTCTTTCCCAGAACCTGCGACCTACCTATCCCTTCATTTGTAAGTTACGCCACTAAATAAAACTCCCTTTTAACTACTTGGAGTGGCCTTGATAATTTCACCAATATAAAATGTTTTTAAAACTTAGACTTTCTGGACAATGAGACACATCTGCTCCTGGCAGTCCTAGTTTACTTGAAAGAAGATAATGGGCATTGAAAAAACTCCACGTGGAATTTGCTCTCCTTATGGCAGAAGTTAGCCATTTGGGAAAGAAACTGTTCTTGCCTGGACTGTTTGACAAAATGTTGTATTGACTGGACATATAGGACACATGGAAAAAAGACCACTGAAATTGCCAAAACAAGGTGAAATGGTCCTTCAGGTTCCTGCTTCACAGATGAGACTGCCAGACATTCTATAGGACACAGGGAAAAGTGACTGAGAGACTTTAGACCTATAGGCTAAAGATGGATGCCCCAATGTTACAGAGAAACTTTGGGTGACTGTCTAGGCATCTAGATGTCTCTGTCATTCTACCTTTTTTGAAGTTGCTTACAATGCTCTTCCTGTTTACTTAGGTAGTATTATATTCTTCTGAGGTCTTTGATGCAGTTGAAGACTAGATAATTATAATTTTTCTTGGTTATGACAAAAGATAAACTAGGTATGAATCTTTAGACTCACAAATATAGGATAGCTGATGACATATTTTCTTTAATTTTGGCAAATACAAATATACTAGATATTGTAACTGTAATTCTTGCTTGATAAATGTTTGTTATATATAATTTTACTATACTAAAGCTAAAACCTTCCTTTTTGGTTAAATAGAAAAGGGGAAATGCTGGGGGATGTCTGTCTGTACACTGTTGTTCCCATTGGTTAATAAATAAGCTTCTTTGGCCTATGGCAAGGCAGCTTAGAGGCAGGTGGGAAATCCAAGGAGAGAGACAGGAAAGAGAAAGGGGGAGTTTGAAGAGATGCCAGTCTGCCACTGCTGATGGAACAACATGCCAGCAGACTGGTAAAGCTACAGAACATGTGGCAAAACATAGATTAATAGAAATGACTTAATTTAAAATATAAGAGTTAGCTAGCAAGAGGCCTGCCATAGGCCATACAGTTTGTAATCATATTAATCCTCTGAGTCATTATTTTATAAGCAGCTTCAGGACCATGGGGCCAGGTGGGACTGGAGAAAACTCACACCTATACTTCTGCTTTTTTCCATTGTAAATAGTTGTACTTTGAGATAAAATCAATGCTCAATATCAATCTTTAATTTAAACAAAGCAATTCATTAATTTGAAGATCATATAATAAATCATTTCATACAATAAATATATATAATTTTTATAATTAGATATTATAGGTAAAGAATATCTATATATCCAGATGTTATGGGTAAAGAATATGATAAGAAGTGATAAGAAGAAAATCACATGATTAGGATAGGAAGTTTGAATCAACCAAAGAGAACAGAATTCTGCATCACACAGAACAGTTTTAAAGGAAATTCTTAAAATTAAGCTTTTTTCCATTTGTGATGGAAAATCATTTGTGATGTTTTTCTTGCATCAGTTGAGAAGACATTTGAAACAAGACTGAGAGAAATCTTTTCTTATTTATTTATATTGTTTGCATATATAATAAAGTATAAGAATATGTGCCTAGAACTTTTGAAGTTGTTAGCCAGGTTATTGTCATTAATCTTGGTTATCCTGCAGAACTTGATGGCAAGGTCCTACTGCTTAAGCACCATATACTTGATTCATAGAAAATGGGAAAATCAAGCTGGTACTGACTTGGAAGCATCATCTCTAACAGCTAGCTTTCATAGTGCTGGAAGATACTACACATGCTACCAGAGGAGAAAACCAATCATAATTATATCTAGCTGTAAAACTCTTTATTCTTAATAATGGCTCAACCATTCTACTCAGAAGATTTCACTACTCCCAATATTTCAGAAAATTTCTATAAAATCTAAGCCCTAATTGTCAAGGGAAATATTCAAAACTAGCCACAATAAGAATTGAGAATAAGTTTAGGTTATCCTAAGCAATGGACGATATAATGCAAACAGTGAGTGTGACTTCCGGTGTCTAACCAGTTCCCTATTAAAACAAGAACAAGTTTCGGTGGTTAATGTGTGGAGAAAAATACGCCAGGATGGAAGGTAACACAAGTAGTTAAAATGGTTCAATAAAAGAATAATAGGCATAATTAAGTATAATTACAGTGCAATGTATGACTCCCTTTTCTTAATAGTTTTGTAATACTTCATTGTGTAGATATATCACATTTTTTTATTATCCTTTCATCAGTTGATGGACATCTAGGCCATTTCTACTTCCTAGCTATTGTGAATGAAGCAAATAACAAGGATTAGCAGCTATCTCTAGAACAGGATATGGTGTCCTTTGAGTATATACCCAGTAGTGGTATAGCTAGATCATACAATGTGTCTATGTTCTGCATTGGAGGAACTTTCCACAATGATTTTCACAGTAGCTACACCAGTTTGCACTCCCACTGGCAGTAAGTGTGCCTCCCAACCTGCATTCATGCTAGCATCTGTCATTTTTTAAAATTTGTCCTTTTCAGTGGAATGAAAGAGATGTCAAATATATTTAACTTGAATTTTCTTCATGGCTATGGGTACTGAACATTTTTTTTAAAAGCAATTCCTTGGCTGTTGGTATTTCATCGTTTGAGCACTCTCTGGTTCTAAGCTCAGCTTTTAATTGAGTCATTTATTTTCTTGATGTCTAATTTTTAAAATTTATCATATATTCTAAATATCAACCCTCTTTGGATACATTGCTTGTAATGATTTTTCCCCATTCTGTAGGCTACCTCTGCAGAGATGGTGTTTTTTGATGTACAAGGATGTTTTAGTTTCATGAGGTCCCATTTATCAATTGTTGGGTTTAATGCCTGCATTATCAAACCAATCGGTGAACCATGTGAGGTACAACAACAATTGCCCTGGCAAGAAATAGATGCTTACACAATAGTGGCACAAACATTAAGGGGTAATGAATTACTTTCTGATTGGATTGAAATATTGAAGAAGCCCATACCTACCTTCATTGTCTGGCCAAGAATCTAGGCCAGAAAATGGCCCTAGACATTTCATATGCCCTAGAAGACAGCCTACTACCATTGTTTTGTTATATGTACATAGTATTAAATTAACTCTCAATGACTCATTATACCCAAATATCGAAACATCTCTTAACTCTCATCTGAGAAACTTCTATTTATAATAGATGGTGGTTAACACAGAGAGCCCTGACTAGCCAAGGTATAGAGAATAAGAGACTGCAGAATGCTTAACCCTAAATGGAATATATATACTGCACCCCTGCTCTCAAGGCTCAGGGATCACTGTGGAAGCAGAGGCAGAAAGAATGTGAGAACATGTAAATGACTACATTAAACTGTCTTTGGGGCATAGTAGGACAGCTGCTCATAAGAACTTACAGTGATTATGATAGCATACATAAAATCCACGCAAGTCCAAGCAGATAAAATTCCTACATAGAGAGGTGAGTTGGCCATGAAATCTCACCTCTCAGCACATTTTGTTCTTGAGGGGATAAAAAAGGCACAATTTAGAATGAGGAGAGAGAAGAGTGAGCATGGGAAGAGTTGGAGGTGAACAGGATCAAAACAAGTTGTACAAAATTCTCAGAGAACTAATGTGGAACTTAATGACTGTAATCCCAGAATTAAGGAGACTGAGCCCAGATTATGAATTTGAAGACAGCCTGGCCTACACAGCTATACTATATCTCACCAACAACAAAAGAAACAATTGATGATAGTACAGTGATAAAAATGAGGATGAAAAATGAGATATTCACATTTCAACCAGGTTGGATGTTAATAATCAAAATAATGCAATCTGAAGGAATTAATTTATTGAGCTGTTATGTCTTGTACTTGGAATCAAGTCTGGCCACAAACTCTGATTCAGTTTTGAATAAGCTAGATTTGAAGATGGATTAGAAAGCATAACCTAAGTATTCAACATGAAAGAAGGTATATATAATAGGTAGCATTTAGCATATTTAAGCCATAATTAGTTAACTGGCAACTGTGTATGCATTCATCCCTTTTTATAGTCTTGTGCATACACACATGTATGCTTATGAATATATGTACAGAAATCCATACTACAATACTGTCTACAAAATCTGGCTCTTAGTAGCATTATTAAACTATAATCTCTTTTAAGACAGTAATAAGGATTTTAAAGCCTTGAAAAAAATGAATAAGATACCAGTGGAACAAAAAGTGTCATCTATCCTTTGATTGGTAATGGTGAAATGACAATGTATTCTTAGCACATATTACTACAGTAACAGTTACGGTTCACAGACCATGACTTTGTGACAGGTGTATAATTTTAGTGAAATTATGAAGAAGAACAAATCATTGTGATGTTAAAAATGCTTCAAAATTAGTCTTTGCACTTAAAAACCTTATATAATAACACACTATTACAGGAAAACATCTTTTGAGTTTCACTTTTGCAAATGGAAGGAGGTAACATGCATTTTCTTTTATGTTAACTTCCAACTCTTTATGCTAACACAGGTAACTAAACTTAGATGCTACTTTCCAATTTTTTGAAATAATTTAATTGAAATTTATTTACTTATTTATTTATTCATTTGTGTTTATGTGTATATAATTATGTACGCATATGGAAGCCAGAGGGCTATCTTGGGTATAATTACTCAAGTACCATTCACTCTCTCTTTTGAGATGATGTTTCTAACTGGCCTCAATTTGCCAAGTTGGCTAGCCTGGCTAACCAGCAGGAACCAGGCTAACCAGGGATCTGCCTGTCCTGACTTCTCCCACACTGGGACTATAAGGACACACCACCACACCCAGCATTTTTGACACAGAATCCATGGATCAAACTCATATCTTTTTGCCTGTTAAGTTAACACTTGACTTAGTGAGCCATTTCCCAACTATGTGTGTGTATGCATGCACACATATGTGAGGGAGTTAACTGAAATTTTAGATGCTTCTACACAATTTAAATTTAACACAACCGATCTATTTCACCAATATGACAATAGCTTATTTATAAATGTCTTAAATGTTTGCTTTTACTTAATGAAATTGAATAATGATCGATCAAACACCACTAGGACATAGAAACTGGCTTTCACTAAGAAACAAATGATAAAGATTGAGACAGTATTTTAAATTTAAGGCAATTTGATAATTTCAAAATGTATATAATTTTCCATTGGATAAGGTAACCTTACCCAGTATGAATTAATGTTGTGAGAGAGATTTTTTCTTCCCCTCCCCCTAGATAAAAGATCGATTCAGAAGATTGGGAGCAATGTAGGTAGAGTTTTACATATGGATATCGCAATCGCATGGTCAGCAAAGATGAACTGTATTATGGTTGAAGGCAGAAGAATCTACATCAAACTCTATTCTGCAGAGTTCATTTCCTTTCACATGACTCTTGGTGCAGTTGATGATTTGCTCCAGGAATGCTTCATATCCCAGAAGCCATCTAGAGCTCCTAAAGGCTGTTCCCAGTTTTGTTTATGGGGAATTTTCCCATATCATTTCAAGAAGAATGGGCAATTTTTGATCTGTTAGAATATGACATCATCACAAGCCTAGCATCACACCAAATTTTGTTGTTACAGACACTTAATCATAGTGTCATACTCTTCATTTTTGCCCCACTCTGCTGGTTACTACTGATGTTTAGCTTAATATGCAAGGCTAAATGTATAAAACTGGTCAGGTGTTGGTGGAACACACCTTTAATTCCAGCACTAGGGAGGCAGAGGCAGATGGATCTCTGTGAGCTCAAGGCCAGCCTAGGATACAGAGTGAGTTCCAGGAAAGGCACAAGAGAAACCCTGTCGCACAAAATAAAATAAAAATAAATAAACTGGAAAAAAATCATACTAAGTAAGGTAAGAAATGAATGCTAAATGTTTTGTCTCATATGTGGATGAATAATTAGCTTTGATTCTTAAGTATGTACAATTAGCTTGAAAAAAAAACCCTGTATAACCCATGGACTGAGAAAAAAAAATGTCAGTGGTGGTGGTGAAGAGGGCCAGGGGAAGTGGAATAACAGAGCATATAAAATGGAACTAGAGAGGGGAAATAATACCTGGGGTGAAGAGTTTGAAATCGGGATAAGGTTGAGAAATCGGGGAGGCTGTGAGGTTGTGAGGCCCCAGAGAACATCAAAAAAAAAAAAAAAAAAAAAATAGGCTCTTGCTGTATCACTTGGTTGCTCACCAGACTTAGATGATAAGATTCTGTTAAGGAAGACTCATCATGACTTGTTTGCAAGACAGAGAGAAATCAGGCTAGAATTAAGCTTGAACTCTCCTTCCTGAAGGCTAACTTTCAAACTTCTGGAAGATGCTATAGAGACTGCTAGAGCAAAAGGGCATTTACAGTCTTATCCCAGTGAGTTCTTTGAACACCACCACCAATTGCCTAGGCAACATACACCACATGTGCAGCAGTGACATGATTGTTATGGGATAACTAATGTCTCTCTGATTGGATCTGAGGTGTGCACTGCAAAAGGGAATTCCTTCCCAGTGCTGTACTTGGTCACAAACCCAGGTTTAAGAAAGTCAGTAGTCCGATGAGAGAAATTACTATTCATGTTTAGCTTCATAAACATAATGTCACATTGTCTTCTAAGTTTATATGCCTCAATCCTTAGACAAAGGCTACCCTCAACCACAGTCAGAGAAGGTTCTCCTTGCAATGAAAGCTGATGCATGGGGAGATTAGCTGCTGTATAAAATGCTTAGAGTGAAAACTAAGGACTCAGACCTAAAGAAGTCATTTATAGCCCCTTCTCTGATGATCAGCTGTGGTGATGTATTGTGTCCCCCAATATACTGTGCCTCCTAATAAAATTTACCTGAGGATCAGAGCAAAAAGCCAGTCACTATATTAAACATAGAAGTCAGGCAATGGTAGCACACTCCCTTAATCCTATCACTTGGGAGGCAGGGATCTGTCTGGATCTATGTGAGTTCAAGGCCACACTGGGAACAGAGCCAGATGTGGTGGCACATGCCTTAAATTCCAACACTAGTTAACTATAAAGGTCTGGAGGTCTGTACAGCCTGATAGGAAGTGACAGAGCTGGGCAGGAAGAGGAAGTGATGTAGCTGGACAGAGAGAGAAAATCAGATGGCAGAACAGAAAGGCATATAGGTGTGGGTAGACAGGAAGTAGCTTGCCTTTAGAAGCTGTGGAGTTGGTGGGGTGAGGTTAGCTGTGGCTTTCCCGTGTCTCTGATCTCTCTCAGGCTTTAATCCCTATTTCTGGTTCCAAGTTTCTTCTTTTCTTTTCTTTTTTTTTTTTTATTAATAAGACCATTTAGCAATTCGTCTACAATCAGAGAAGCTTACAGAAGAGGTGAAAATAATGTAAATTGCTGGAAGACATGGATTAGCACAGCAAAATTTCATTCTCTATATGTGACACAATGTAGTTATGAACTCGTAACAGTCATGATTATCTGTGCTGGGCCTGCACAAGACAGACACTCAGTCACTCATGGGGGAGGAGCCCATGAATCTACCCCTTATTGCAAAAATAATTTACAATCAAAAAGCAGTCAGTTTTATATATTACTAATATATTTGCAAAAAGATTAGAGTAAGTTGAGTCATAAAATGTATTTCTTAGTAAGAAGGCAATATTAAAAACTGACATCAACTCTACACAAACCACACTTTTGGCTAAAGATGATGAGAGCTTGGCAAAAATAATTCTATATTTTGTGTGGAAGAATCATGTCACAAAATAAATGAAAAGAATGGGGGCTGGAGAGATGGCTCAGAGCTTATGGGCATTTATTGCTTTTCCAGGAACCTAAGTTTGGTCTCTAGCATTCATTTCAGGTGACTCACAAGTACCTGTAATTCCAGCTCCAGGAATTCTGGTAGCCTTTTCTGGCTTCTGTAGGTATACATAAAACATATGCCATACACACATACTCTGTCTCTCCCTTTCTTTCCCTCTCCCTCCACCAAATATACACGACAAACTAAAATGTTTATCACTAAAAATAGTGCTAGACGTGTTTTCTCCTTAAACATTAAAATAAATAATAAACTGTACTATAAAATATTAATGAATTTATAATGTAAAAACCAACTGTGGTGGTTTGAAAGAAAATAGCCCCCAAAGGGAGTGGTACTATGAAGAGGTGTGGCCTTGTTAGAGGAAAAGTGTCACTGTGGGGGTGGGCTTTGAGGTTTCTTTTTCTCAAGTTTCCCTCAGTGTGACAGTAAGTCTACTTCCTGTTGCCCGAAAGATGTAGAACTTCCAGCTCCAGCACCTTATCTGCCTGCACGCTACTATGCTCCCCTTCATGACTATAATGGACTGAACCTCTGACACTATAAGAGAGTCACCCTCAATTAAATGTTTTCTTTATAAGAGTTGCTGTGGTCATGGAGTCTCTTCACATTAATAGTAAACTAAGACACTAACCAACTATCACACTATACTGATAGACTAGCATTACTGAGTGTCTTACTTAGGGTTACTAGGGCTGTGATGAAATACCATGGCCAAAACAACTTGAGCTGGGAAAGTGTTGTTATTTGGCTTACTCTTCCACATCACTGTTCATCATTGAACAAAGTCAGGACAGTAATTCAAACAGTGCAGGAACCTGGGAGCAGGGGCTGTTGCAGAGCTGATGGATGAATGCTGCTTACTGGCTTGCCCCCATGTCTTGCTCAGCTTCCTTTTTATAGAACCCAGAACCATAAGCCCAGGGATAGTCCCATCCACAATGAACTGTCCCTTCCTACATCAATCATTAATTAAGAAAATGCCCTACATACAGCCTGGTCTTATGGATGCACTTTCTCAATTGAGGATCCTTCCTCTCTGATGACTCTAACTTGTGTCAAGTTGACATAACACCAGCCAGGACATGCAGTCAATCTGTTCCCATTTTCTTTCCTTATAACCTGCTTACTGTGTTAACAGAAAGAAAGAGCTCATAAGCTTGTAATGATTCAAACTTATTCTGGTTTGCAATCCAGAGCTATTACAGAGTCTCCAGACTTACCAGCATCCCAATGAACTATTTCTATGCTGACACTCAGGTGTCCTCAGTGGATAGTCCCACATATTGACCCCTAATATGTAAACTTACTGCCACCTTTATGTCTGTATTTCATCCAAGAAAAGAATGGCTAATTATATGAAGAGGCTTACCTTAGCATCCTGGTAGTATTTCATCAACTAGAAAGTAGTCACATGATTAAACTCAACAGATAGACTTCAGAAGCACAGTGTTTAGCTAAGTGACAACTGGTGTAACAAAAAATAAAAGTTATCCTAAAGAGATCATTTTCCTGTAGTCTAAACTAAAGTCTGCCCATTTAGACATTTAACTATTATGTGTCTGTAGGTGGAAGTTTTCCTGTTTCCTACCTGGTCCCACAGCCTCTCTGCCCCAAGTAAACACACAGAGGCTTATATTAATTACAACTTGTTTGGTCTATGGCTCAGGCTTCTTGGTAGCTAGCTCTTATAACTGAACCCAACCCATTCCTATTAATCTATGTTTTGTCATGTGGCTTCATGTCATTACCTGTTCTCTCACATCTTGCTTCTCCTAGGGTAGCTCACAGTGTCTCCCTGACTCCGACTCCGACTCCTCCTCCTCCTCCTCCTCCTCCTCCTCCTCCTCCTTCTTCTCTCTCTCTCTCTCTCTCTCTCTCTCTCTCTCTCTCTCTCTCTCTCTCTCTCTCTCTCTGAATTACTGCCTGGTTCCATTCTGCCCTACCATAGGCCAATGCAGCTTTATTTATTAACCAATGGGAGCAACACATACTCACAGCATACAGAAAGACATCGTACAACATGTGTCTTATCATTTTTTTCTTGTCAGTTTTTCACTGCTATGACAAAATGCATAAAATAATCAATTTGGAAGTGGAGAAATGTAATGTGTATTTTGTCTCATTCACAGGGTTCTGTCCAAGATCATTTTTTCCTTTCATTGCTTTCTATGGTTAGATAATGCATCATGGTGGAGAGCACAAAATGGATCAAAGCACTAAGTTCATGGCAGACTGGATGTGGAAGTTGATTGTGAACCGAGATAATCAGTCTTATCAATAAAAAACAGGAGTCAGATATTGGGTAAATAACCTGAAAGATCAGGTAAACAGAGGAGCAGTCACCAGTGACTTCTTACCTCTCTGGATCTTCCAACTGAAAGGGCAGAGATCCTGTCACCCTCCCCCCCCACCACATATACCTTATCACTTTCTCTCTCTTCCTCCTGAGTGCAGAGTACCTGAGTACCACCTGAGTATGAGCAACCACCACCTGGCTTCTATGGTAAACTAGTGGCTAGCTCTACCCTCTGGTCTCCAGGCAAGCTTTGTTTGTCAGAACATAAACAAGGTATCACACATGAATCAGGGAGGCTAGAATCCCAGTATGCCCAGCATGGTCTTCATACCAGTTAACCAACTGCCTTCTCCTCAGCCCTTCCTCTCAAAGATTGAGTCACCTTCCCTATCATGCAACAGCCCACAACCAAGCCTTCAGAATGTGAAATGACAATGTTTATATTAGCTCTAAGAATTGATAAACTTATAAAGGGCAAACAAAGTCTCATATATAACTGAGGAAAAATTTAAAATAATTTTGTTTTATGAAAATAAACTTAGGATCTTTAATGAAGGCCTTAAAATTTCACATTAACTCTTATTTGGTAGCATCTTCAATAACACATTGTAGGTTACGTTTTATACCTTTACATATATATTTGTTTAGTTGTGATCAGTTAGTATTTCAAGTCTAGGTAAATGATGAAATAAATTGTGGAACTTGGATTGGAATTGGAATATGATGTAGTGTTCAATATCAAGCTTAAAACAAATTTCAATGAATGAGCTCATGTAATGATGAAATGAGTATGTTAGGTAGTTTTCCATTTCTGTGATAAGACATAACAATAAAGACAACTTATAAAAAGAAGAGTTTCATCGGGTGTATGGTTCCACAGAGTTGGAGTCTATAATGGAGTCATGAATGCATGGTAATAGGCAACTGGAGTAGTATCACATCTGGAACCACAAAAAAAAGGTAGAGAGAGTACATTGGCAATGGCATGTGTCTTTTTAAACTACAAAGGTTGACCCCAATGATACACAACTTCTAACAAGGCCACACCTCCTCCAACAAAGGCCACACCTCCTAATCTTTCCCAAAATATTTCACCATTTGGGAACCTAAGTTTTCAAATATATGAACCTACCAGCACTGTAAAGACTCTCAGAAGGTAAAAAAAAAAAAACATGATGGAAATTATCCATAAATTAATTTCCCTGTAATTTCTGTAACTGTACAGACCCACACATAAACATGCATATGTATATTCATAAAAATATCATTAGAGTGCCTCATTTTCATTGCCAGAAATCAGATAGCCTCCACAAATGATTTTCAGTAGTTTTAAGAGTGTCTCAGAGGAACAGATTGCATACTCTTTTCCAGGCTTGTTTGGCACTCTGGTGTTGACATTAATGGAAATTATATTTACTAGGTCATCTCCCTGTGACATACAAATATCTTCATTTGGCAATGTAACTGTTACTACCACTGTGGCCTTGAAAGGGACACTAATAGCCTTTATCTGTTCTTTTTCAATGAAAATGGGTTCTTTACTACATCCAGGCTTATGTATTTACAATAAAAAGATTTCACATTGCTAAACCTCAGAGTCCAGAATAAACTTTCACCTTCCCTTAAAGAGAGAAAGGTAGGCTTTTAAAATTAATTTCAAATTAGTATCATCTACCAGTTATTGTTATTTGAATAAAATACACTCAGCAAATATTCTGCAAAATATTCTGAAGGACTGAAAAATAAAAATTTAATATCATTAAGAGATTAAAAGGATGATGTTGAGGTAAAATTATATTTAGAAAAAGTGTAAACAGTATACACTTTAAAATTACATATTAGGCAAGGCAATTTCTAAACATCTTGACCTTTACATTTCAGACCCTTACCATTAATTAGTGTGAAAATATTTCTGTGCACATAAATTACTTATGCCTCCTCAGAACTCTGTACTGATGTAAAGATAATTGTCTAACTATGCTTTAGAGATCACTTTTGTTCCAGATGCTGTATTTTCACTGACATGATGCTTATGGAAATACAATTAAGTATTGGAATCTTTTACTAACCAATGTGCAGAATCTATAGTGAATTTGGTCATGTGTTGATGCAATGCCATCATGTCATATAACAGGGCTACTATCTTGGAAGATGAGACTCACTCTCCACATTTTACAAATACTGAAAATGAGCCAAGTGTATTGAGGTTGTTTCTGTCATCATGTCATTAGTGACACACAAGGCCGGTGTAAGTGTTGAGAGCGCTCAGTAAATGTTGAGGACTAGAAAGCTGAGGCTCGGGTGGAAAGATAAGATAAAAGTTTGCTATCCGACAGTGTGGTGGTATTCTAATTGTACTGAAATGTGATTTTGATTGTATGTTAATAAATAAAGTTACCTGGGGGTCAGAGCTATTAGAGCCATAGCAAGAGTATGGCGGTGGTGGCACAAGACTTTAATCCCATAGATCTCTGTGTGTTCAGGGATACAGCCAGCATTGGAGACATATGCCTTTAAGACCTGGGGGGCTGTACATACAGACAGTGACGAGGCAGTCATGTGTTTGGGTTTACAACCAATGAGAAGGTAGAACAAAATACTATAAAAAGACCGACAGACAGGATATAGCTCTCTTTCAGGAAGCTGGGACACCGCAGGAGGAAGGGTGAGATTTTAGCTCTGAGCTCTGACCTCTCGGCTTTCTCTTTTACATTGTTTCTGTGTTTCTTATTTAATAAGACTGTTGGTTAAATCTACACAACAGTGAATGTGTTTTTTGGAGGCAGAATAAGGATATCAGGAATAAATCTCAATTTGCTGAAGCAAAAATAAATGTTTAATACTTACTTTTAAGAACTGAAAATGAATAATAATGAGAATCTGTGTTTAAAAAAAAGAAATCATGGTCAATTATGCTGAAAGAGAAACCATAATGAGGAAAATGACATCCTTATCGCCTCTCATCTTATCTATTAAATATGTTTTTGATTGCTTATCTTTCCATAGACTGCACCTAAAATGAGAAGTTATATAATATAATATAATATAATATAATATAATATAATATAATATAATACAATATAATATAATATAATATAATAATATAATATAATATAATATATATAATTTTGTGTATGATCCAAATTGCTGACTCTCTTGGCAATGATTATCTCTACTTGCTCTTTTTTACTCAGTTTCTATCATTATTATAGATAACATTCCTGTCAAAACAGAAGTATGCCATGAAGAAAAAAATTATTAATGGAAAGCAAACCCCAAAAATAAAGAATATGGTCACAGAAAGCCTTTAAATAATAAGCAGTATACTATTAATGTTATAGTTATCATCACCATTAAAGAAAAGAAAAAGTTTCAAGAAAAACCTAAATTTTCAGGCTGAAGTACTTACTAATATTGAATAGATTCTGAAATTGTAATCAAGAACACTAAGTTAAGGAAAAGAGAATATAGACATCATGTACAAAGGTATTGAAAAATGGTTTTTGATTTGCTGAAAATCAATGAAATAATGCAAAGAAAATGACTTATAAATGAAAAGTTTCCACCATGTATAACTGCCAATCTAGTCAGAGAGTATACAGCAAGAAATTTTCAAACATAAATATTAAAAATGAATTAAAATATGACTTTTATGAATATCTAAGTCATTTGTACTTTTAATGTCAAAATGACTTTCCAAGAAAATTTGAATTTATAATTATATAATAACAAACTCTTATCTGTAAAATATACTGAACTGTTACCCAATTGGAGAAACTTAAAACAATGTTTGTCATCCTCTTTTCTTAGAGATAAAAATCAATTGTATCTCCCCTGGACAAATTCATTTAAATTGCTTTGAAAAGGATACATTCATGTGTGTTTTTCTTTTTCATCCTGAGGACTAAACCCAGGGCTTCTAATCTACTAGCAAGTAATTAACCACTAGGATACATGACCAGCTCAGGAAAAGATAATTTGAAAGTCTAAACTCCATCTCTACCACAACAAACTTATAAAATGGATTAGTCAATGAAACTTGAGAAAGCACACCTCTTTGCCTTAGCAAACTACTAAAGGATTTACATAATAATGCCTAACATAAAAAGGACATTCCAAAATGCTTAGTCCATTTCCAAGTTTGAGAGTTTTCATTTTTGACCTAAGAGAAGGACCTCAACACTGTAAATTTCTAGACACTTCAGAAGCTGTTAAAGGCTGATGTTCTGCAACACAAATGAAGTAACTGGAGAAGAATTCTACTAAAGTTTTAGAGGACAGATGATCTCTTTAGATCCTTTGTTCCAGGATTATAGGAATAAGTGAAGAATCACAATGATGTCTGTGTCTCAACTACTTTGGACAGTTTTTTCAGTAACATGTCTGCTTGCAGCATCAAAATACCTGAAAACAGCAACTTAAGGAAAGAAGAAAGATGTAGTTTGGCTTACAGTTCTGTAGCTGGAGTTTTCTCCAGTCCTGCCCTGGCCCACAGCCACTTAGACCCAAATAAGCACACAGACACATTAATTAAAACTGTATGGTATAATGGCTCAGGCTTCTTGCTAGCTAGATCTTACATCTTAAATTAACCCATTTCTATAAAGCTATACCTTGCCATGTGGCTCATGGCTTACTGGTATCTTTACAACTTGCTTCCTCTGTGTCTGGCTGGCAACTCCTGACTCAGCCTTCCTGTTCCCAGCATTCTCCTCTCTCTTTGTTCCACTTATACTTCCTGCCTGGCTACTGGCCAATCAGCACTTTATTTATTAACCAGAGCAACACATTCACAGCATACAGAGCGATATCTACAGCACAGTTTCAGATTACTGTCTATCATAGCAGAAAAGTCATGGCAACATGAGTTTAAGCAGGTGGTCATGATACATCTATAACCAGGCAGCAGAGTGTAGAGAAGACTGTTGTGGAGCTGTCTTCTTTTTCTTGAGTGCAGGAACAAGTGTATAGAGTGCTGCCACCCTTATTCAGTATGAGTATTCCCATATTAATTAGTCTAATCTAGAAATGCCCTCATGTATTGTTGTAATATTATGAAAATAGCTATTACATTCTAAGAGAATAAGATTTTCACTGGACCTCAGAGGCAGTTAGTAATATACCTTGAAACTACTTAAGACTTAAACATCCTCCCCTGCTGTGTGATCAGCCTTTTGTTTAATATGCCTTTAAGAGAACAATGCAACAATCAACCTTACTTGCCTAGATTTCACACGTAATTGACTTTTGTAACCTAAATTAATGCACAACCTAATCTCAAATAATTTAATTTTCATGTTCCTGACCCAGAGGAATGCATGCAAGTTCTAATGAATACTTCCTGAAAGCACCAAAATTATAGTTTGAAAGCAATATACAAAAAGAATATTCACCATAAAGGTTGATACAACATTTGGGAATTACTTGATAACCAACGGTATTTGCAGCACTATTAGTTATCCAGGTCATTTGGGGTCAGTTGGAGTCAGTGACTTAATCCCTTGTAAAACTGTTAAATATTCTGTAAAATGTCCCTCATTTCTTCCCATGTGATATTTTCTATGTTATTCAATAAAGACAGAGGAAAACCACTTTGTTAGTGACAGATACACAGAGACAGTCTGAAACTGACAGATATAGAGAGACACTCACAGTTATACAACAGACAGACAGAAACAGGGACAGACTCATAAGTCAGCCTTCGCACAGGCACAGGTTCAGACACATATAATGGACACACAGTGGATGGAAAACAAAGGGATCATGAAGTAGAGAATTCAAATCTGGGCTTGCTTTTGGTTAAATGATGCCAAGGGGAAGTCTTTTGACTTCTTAATACAACACAGAGACATTATTGGTGACTTGGGATTTATTATTAATGCATTCAAGCCAACGGCATGCCCAGACAAGCAGAGACGTTTGTTTCCATGGAGATATTAAATCTCATTAAACTGATAATCAATATTGACAAACACAACAACCATTCAGAAGAAAAACATATATATTTTGAAAGAGCAATTTATATACAAGAAATACACATTAGGATATATGAAAATAATGTATATATTTTGACATTTTGTTGTATCTAGAAAGAAATAACAAGGTACATAGAAAACTGTAAATAAATATTGTATATTGCTCATATCAGGAAACTGCATTTTGTAGATGTAAAAATGTAAATGTAGTACAATTCTTGAACTAGAAACTACATATATATCTCAAATAAATTAAGTGCTATTTATTAATTCAATGTATACTTTGATATCACTAGATAAGGTTAATAGATAGTGGAAAAACATTATTGAAATAAGATAACCGTACTTTCTAATATGACAAGAAATTAATGGATGTCATCTAAATTTACTTTAGGAAGTAAAGCATTAAGAATTCTATTTTTAATTTTTATTTTTAGATGAATAGAAAATAAGTGAAATGTGTAAAAATTATTGTCTCTGGAGTGATGGTCTATGGTACATAAAAACTAAAGAGTATGTTTCTAATTTTTATTTTAAACCAACTTTGATTTAGCAATTGTTGCATTTATAATAGTGATAAAAAGAAAATAATTTTAAGCAAAATGAGAAAAATGTAAATACATAACATATGCATCATTTCTAGATGTAGACAAGGTGGGGAATTGGTTCCAACTGAGGCAATGTTTGGTTATATGTCTATAATGAAATTCATATTTTCCTTGATTGAAAAAGAGACACTGGGTCAGTGAAAGGTGCTTTCCATAAAGCCTTGAGATGCAAGTTTGATTCCCTAGACTCCATGAAGTAGAGAGAGCTGACTTAATCTTCTGACTTCCAAGTGCACCATGGCATGAATAACCCTCTACACACACACACACACACACACACACACACACACACACACACACACAAAATCACAACACAAACATACAAATTAATAACTAAATAAAAATTCAAGTACAAGTTTTTCAGTAAACATTGTATGAATTGATTTCTCCTAATCCAACAAGTTGTGGATAAAATTGAGTTGTCTATAGAGTTTGCTACTTAAAGATCACTGACATTTCCAGAGTACTTACATAAAGTATAAGTGTACATGTAATGGAATGTATAAGGGTTTCATAAATTTAATTCCTCACATCTTGCTTCGTGCTGTGCAGCACAGATTTATGTCTTCTTTTCTCATGTTCTGTATAATTTAAGTTTAAAACCTCAGGAAAGAACAACAACAAAAAGAGATGAAGGATGAACTGCGTGTGGAGTGACATGAAGAACGCTCAGATTCCTGTATGGAAGGCAAGTCTTTAATATATGCAGGCATGTATTTTCTTAAAGCAGATGCTGACATTACCAAATAACAAGCAATTGAACGCAGATGGTGTGCTTGGCATATGGAAATGGCTACAGGAGAGTCAACGCTCAGCAGAGTGCCGATTTTCTTTGCTGTTAGGGTTCTTTGTGAGTTAAATACCATAGACTTCTTTCTCACTTAATGCCTCTCTGGAAAGGGACGATTCTGGGCCAATATAAAAAAAGTAATTTAGCAAATATTAATAAGAGAAAAGAATAACTTCTTTATCCCAAACAATCCTCAAAGAAATTGTGCTACAGTATCTAAATGTAATTCATGATAATCTTAGTGTTTTGTGTGAATTGCATTTACATTTTCCATATACTTTGTATTTGTTTTAATTCTTATTTTGGACATGATCATTACATCTGTTTCTGTTAGTAACTGAGCAAATTAAGCTAAGCCTTGCTGCACTGATATCTTGCTATTTCTGATAATTGTGAGTCAGACTTGCAACGGGATAAAATTATGTCTACTCTCTCTTATTCATGTTTCTCACTGAAAGTGTGTCTGGGTACTTAACCAAATTACTCATGATGACAATTGAATGTGGAAATAAAAAAAAGTAAGTGCTTCAATCTAGCTATGAAATAGATAATTGTTTCAAATTACCATTTGTATAGCAAAATAATGTCATATCTTATTTTAAAATATAATACTAAGACAGCTTCATCATGTTCACAGCATTGACTAGACATGTTAAAAAAATATATTTAAAGGTTTTTTTCTTTCTAAAAGAAGAGAAAGGACCGACTACCTAAATTCCTTGAAGTGTCCAAATTACTTTATACTCACTTGGAGAAGGATTTCAATTATTTTGTCCCTGAAATGCATCTTCCACATAAAGGTTTTCCCATTGACTTCAAAGTGGGAACCACAGGAGTGTGCATTAGCATTGAAATGAATGAAAAACAGATTGAAACTTTTGAATGAGCATAGCCAATTGAAAAGCATCTAGTAGAAATGATCATAGTCTTCACTCATGCTAGCTGACCATTTTAAACTTTATTGCATTAAAGTCAACCAAAAGGATGCACAGAATTTTGCTGAGCCTATGAAAATTCCATAATGACAGTTACAAGACAGCCAAAAGGAAAATTTCAACTCTTTCGAAGCAATAAAGCATTATTTTGACTTAATGAAAGAGACGAATCACTGAACTCTTGCTTAGCAAACTTTTCATCATGTGCTAAATTCCATGATACATAATATTGTTCAAAGAATAATATCTCACCATAGTTGTAGGTGAGGTTTAACTGGGAGAGTCTTTCCATAGAGTTGCAGGAACGTATTTTCTCAGAAAGGGCTTTGCTCAGAATGCATTTTAGACTAGGCGTGGAGACTAGGCATACATTAGTAGACCACTGTATTATCATCTAGGGAAAATAAAGTTGCTCTCCCTTAGTAACTTATTTCTGGACAGTAAGTTTGCCAGGCTTCTTCAGTATTTAATGATTCCCAAAGAATATGTGTTAGGTGTCAGGGTGTATTAGTCAGGGTTCTGTAGAAGAACAGGATAGCTAGGATGAGTGTTTCTTGCAGAGCAGGTTTATTAAAAAGGCTTATAAAACACTGTCTGGCTAATCTAATATTGGCTGTCTTCACAATGGAGAGGCTGAGAACTCTAGAGCTGCTCATTCCACGAGGGTGGGTACCTCAGCAGTCCCAGTCTGGCACTGAAGGCCTGAACAATGCCTGGAGAGAGTCTAGTCTTCTATGTCGGAAGGTTGAAGAAGATGGGTTTTGATGTCGGACGATAACATCAGAGGCAGGAGCAGAAACTGAATGAACTTTACAGCAAGTTAAAGCTGACACCAAGATCAATGGAGGTTTTTTTTTTTTTTTTTTTTTTTTTTAAGGAAAAACCTTCGAGGAGACAGCTGACTCCAGTCATAACCTCCCTGGTACTGATTATGTTTTGAAGGGTAGGCTTCATAACAAACTCTTGAAAGGCTGCAGGGCAGAATGGAAAATTTCTTTGGGAGATGTTTGATAAAATTCTTTCTAAGTACGTCATTTTTTTTCCCTCTTCACTCTGATATATTATGGGTTGGGCATTTATTAAACAGTTAAATAGTGGATTAGCCTGCAGAGGCCTGATAGAAAAGTTTCATTCAACAATAGCTAAGGCCATCTTAATGACAAATATTGAGAGGAAGGATACTGAGAGGATGAACATTTTGAAACTCTAATCTGATAAAATGGACAAATACTTAAGCTTGGAGAGAAATCTATGGCTTAAGATCTAGTAAGTAAGGAGACTCAACAAAGAAAGTATCACATAAACCCTGTCTATTTAATAGTCCTGTTGCCAGGACAAAATGAAAACACCAGACAAAAGCAATATAAAGGAGAACACTTTACTTAGGCTTATAGTCTGAGATTGTAGACCACATAGTGAAGGAGTGTGAGCATAAGGACCTTGAGGTAACTGGCCACACTGCATCCATGTCGAGAAGCAGGGTGTAATGAATGTTTGTTCTCAGCTCACTTCCTACTTTATACATAGAATTCCAATCCCGGAAAGGTGGCACCCAATGTGGATGGGTCTTCCATTTCTAAACTAATCAAGATAACTATCAACAGGGATGCCCAGAGTCCCATTTTCCAAGTAATTCTAGATCTGATCAAGTTGGCTATTAGGAGTAACTTTTCTGTGAATTTTTCCAATGGTCTTTGCTATTATTTATCTCTTCCCAATCCCTAGACATTCTTTTCCCATTCCCATACCAATTTAACTCTCCTTATTGCATTAAACCTCTTTAGACCTTTCTATTATTGCTCTCTATATACCCACCATGGAAGTCCAATCACCCCAATGACCTTTTACTAGTTTCCTGATCTCTATGGGTACTACAAATGAAGTAGTGCAATGAATTGCTGAACAATCTTATTAATAAGAAAAAAAACCTGGAGCCAGATATTAGGGTAAAGACTGAGAGATCAGGGAAGCAGAAAGAAGCCAGCCACATTCTTGCTACTGGAAATTCTCAGCCAAAAAGAGAACTACTTCTTGTATACTCACGCCTATATCCTTTTTGTCCCTGCCATCTCACTTCCTCTCTCTGAACAGCTACACCACTTCCTCTTTCTGCCCAGCTCTGTCACCTCCTGTCTGTCTGTACAGACCTCTGGACCTTTATAGTTAACTAGTGTTGGAATTTAAGGTGTGTGCCACCACACCTGGCTCTGTTCCTAGTGTGGCCTTGAACTCACAGAGATCTGGATGAATCTCTGCCTCCCGAATGCTAGGATTAAAGGCTACCATTGCATAATTTCTATGTTGAATATAGTGGCTGGCTATTATTTTTTATACTTTTCACTCCCACCAGCAGTGAACTAAGTGTTCTCATTTATGCACATCCATGTCAACATTTGTCATCTTTTGGCTTTTTTTTTTTTTTGGATCTTAGTCATTCTGACTGGTATAAGATGAATATTTTGATTATATTCACCCTCCCCCAATTCTTCCATGATCCATTGTGGTGATATTGTGTAAATACTGTGCACCTTTATCTGGGGTCAGAAAACAGAATAGCCACAGTATTAAACAAAGAGTTTAGGCAGTGGTAGCTCATGCCTTTAATCCTAGCATTCCAGAGGCTGAGACCCTCCTGGATCTCTGTGAGTTTAAAGCCACACTGGAAACAGCCAGGCATGGTAACAAGAGCCTTTAATCCCAGGAAGTGATGGCAGGAAGAAGAAGGTATATAAGGAATGAGGATCATTCCTTATATAGCTGGTTAAGCTTTTAGGCTTTTGAGCAGCAGTTCAGCTGAGATTCATTTGGATGAGGACTCAGAGGCTTCCAGTCTGAGGAAACAGAAACAGGATCAACTGAGGAATTGGCGAGGTGAGGAAGCTGTGGCCTGTTCTGCTTCTCTGATCTTCCAGTATTCACCTCAGTACCTGGCTCTAGATTTGTTTTTATTAATAAGACCATTTAAGATTCATGCTACATCCCATGTCTCCACCTTTGCTAACCACCAAGCCCTGGGTTCACTTTTTTTTTTGTTCACCCATCAAGTTCAATTGTGCTCCCTGTATAGTCTTAGATGTGTGACTTTCTGCTAAAGTGTGGTCGACTTGTCAGGGGTACCATTCTTAAAGAAAACTGACTTCACTTTTCTGGGCAACTATCAGTTGCCAACAGATCCTCACTTAGAGATAGGGCTTTATGTCCACCCCTGTTTCCATTCTGGAATTTCGTCTGACTTAAGCTTGCGTGGGTCATGTGCATACTATCAGAATTGCTGTGAGTTCACACATGCTGCTGCCCTGCTGTGTCGAGAAGACAATTTCCTTTGACTCTTACAGTGTCTCACCATAATCCCTGAGCTTTAGCGGGAGTGGTAGTGACATAGATATAGATGTACAAAGAACTAATAAAAAAAAATAAATAAAACCAAAGGAAAAGAACACTCGAAAGATCGCCCTCCACAAGGTTCAAGTCCAGTGACAGCCAATATCAAGACAATTTCCTTAGTTGATTACTTGTCTCACTGCTTTAGCAGAATGCCTGATAAGAGCAAGTTAAGAAAGGAAGGGATAGTTTTGGCTCATCCCTGGTGGCCACAGTTTATCATGGTGGGAAAGTCATGCAAGTAGGAGCTTGAGACAACAAGTCACACTGCACCTTTCGCCAGGAAGCATGGGACAATGAATGCTTATCCTCTGTTTACTTTCAAATCTTTTATAGTCAGTCCAGGACTCTAACTCATGGCATGGTATCATATTCATTTTGGGTGGATCTTCCTGCCTTAATTAATCTAATTAGATGATCTCTCATGGCTTTTTCCAGAGTCTTGTTTCCGTGGTGATTCTAAATGCCATGTTGACAATCAAGATTAGACATCACAGAGGCATTGGTGACTTTTCCTGGGGAGACAAATCGATGAGACTTTCTATACTCAAAGGTATTTCTCTCTTCAGATAGGGTATCAGCAACAAACAGAAGGAACAGTTCTATCCGCATCTAGCTTGGGGAACAAGTTTCTTCACTGTGGTCATTAATAAGCACATGAGTAACTCAGACTGAGGTATTATAAACCAGTTCATCTCAGCAGGCAGCTACTTTACAAAGGCCCCTTTTCTCTCTCAACTGCTGTTTGCTGCTCTGTCACTTCTAGAATGGGCCTCTTGAGTAGTTCCAATTTTCTGGGCTCTCTTGTTCTTGAAGATTTCATGGAGTTATCTGAGGCCACCTGAGCTCTCAAGAAGGTAGTGCTTAAAATCCAGAATAAACACCTAGGCAATAAGTAGATTTGGGAGTTCAGACTACCTAGCATCTAAAGTGGGGAGTCTGATGGAGATATACCTTGATCAGAGGGATCTTCACTAATTCAGGGTGGCATTAAAGTTTAAACAAATTACTGTACATCTACTTGGTGTAATAAGAAATAGAGAATTGGATTTTGCTGTTGGAAATTATGAAAATAAACAATAATGTAACTTTTAAAGCAATAAAAAAATACTAGGATCATGGCAGGGCCATGCTGTAGCAAAGGTAATTATGGTGGCATTTATATAACATGGGTTTGCTGTACACTGATGACAAGTGGTTAATTTTACAAAATGAACAAATCCACAGACTAGAAAAATCACAATCAAAGCCACGAGAAAGAAAATATTAAAACATAATAATCTGAAGGTAAAATTGTGAATAGAGAGTTATAAATTACTGTTTTCAACATCATAGCAAACAGGTAACATGTATGATAAAGAGGTGAATGAGGCAACTCCAGGCTGGCACTCTAGCATTCATGACACTGAAGAAGTATCTCAAAATTAAGACCATTATAGGTTACACATCAATACAATCTTAATATACAAATATATATATATACATATATATGTATATATATACACATGTATGCATGCACGTATATGCATATATATATGTATGTACACATAATATATTTATATATTTGTATATTTGTTGCATAACAAACATATATTATGTTATTCTTGCAGCTCTCATAGAGTTATAGGAGCCACCTGAGCTCTACATACAAATATATATATAGCTTAAATATACATGTATATATGAATATACATATATATATATACACAAATATTTCCATATATACTACAATCAACAATATAACTTTTAAGTTAGGCTTCAGTTCCAACACCAAAAACCAAAGCTGTGTTTTATCACCTCCTTGGCTTCTAAGGTTTTGTAGCTTCAAAGAAAGTAAATTTAGTTCAATATTCTCATGTACTATAATAATTGTTTCATATACAACTTCTATTATTTAAAATATATATTAAACTACAAACGAATACACTACTATTTGTAATGAAAGCCAATTGAGAGAAATATCTAATTTCTAAGTTTTTAAGATTGCATTTTCTTAAAATATAGCACATATTTAAAAAGAAATCACAGCCTCATGTGGGTGTCATTTTTTTCTTCAGTTACACTATACCTAGATCACATCCTTACCTATACCCATTATGGAGTTCTCTCCTTACTTTTTAAATTAGCTTCCCTACTTCAGACTTAAGGTTTGTTGCTTTCATTTGTCTTAACCAAATACATTAGGGCAGGTAAAATAATATGACTTTTCTTTGGGATTTTGTTCTAACTGCTGTACCTCAGCTACAAAAAAAAAAAAAAAAAAAAAAAAAAAAAAAAAAAAAAAAAAAGAATGAACTGATTCCCTCTAGTGAATTATTGGGAAAACCATTATCTAATATGTGTTTGTAAAAGGCTGTCAAACAAATGTTGTCTGAACATATATAGGATTATTTGTGGTTTAGAATGCAGTGTGCTGCTGCCAATATCACTGAACTGAAATTTTTTTTGTATATAACTTATGTTCTTCATTTAAAGAGTTTTTTATTACATTGTAGATATTCTAAGAGACAGTTTTATTTTAAAAAATACATAAAAGTTACATGGTATGTAATTAAATTAATCAAAGGCTATCAATTTGGTACAGTGAGTTCCTCAGCAAGAGTGCTTTAGAAACTTGAACTTGATTAATTCTGATTTATAATGCATCACTATCAAATAGAGTAGATTAAGCATTTGCTGTCATGACTAAACCATAAGGAAGGAGACACTTAGTTGAATATGGTTATAGAGTACATTGACAATACAAAGTGTTCTCATTTTATTTGCACATTCATATTAGACTATGTCTTTGTGATGCTTGAGTGCTGCCCATATAGGTAATTGCACTCAGAATGCACTTTTATGAACTTTAGTATCTGGGTAGCAGGGTACCCAGAGATTCACCACAAAATCGACTTTGTAAGACAGTTCTACCCAATGTCAGAAATTGGTCTTCTGCAAAATATCTTTTCCTTTCAAAAAAGTCACTTGAAAAATATGACTAATATGACTTGAAAAAAACATCAATTTGTACATTGGTGATATAAGCACTAATATACATAAATGACCAGAATGGGTTTAGTTGTCTCTCCCTTTATAGCTCACTGGTATTTGTTCATTAACTATAGAAGCTAATACTTTTCAAATGAGTAGTTTTGTTTGATAGCTTGGAGAAGTCTGTGGGACGTAATTAGCACTCGTGTATCCTATAACTTAGATATGCTGTTCACTATGGTAGTCCCACCGGTAAATGAATCATTACACGTTGCCATTTTCTTTTATTTCACAGATTGTTTGGATACACTGTGACCTGAATTTTTTTTTAACTGAAGCTTGTCTTCACTTACAAGTAGACTTTTATTTTTGTTCAGGTCATATCTATCCTACCTTCATTTCCTAGGGCAAGACCATTGCCTCAATCCTCCTTTTAACTCTTTTTCTAACTCCTGACTGTGTTCTCCAACCGTTTTGTTTCCTTCCTATGAGATATCCTGTAGGTAAAGGGCTGCCCAGTCAGCAGATGATCACAAAGGATCTCACTGCCATCACTGACCACTGTACAAACATCGCCCCAAGCTGCTTCCTGGAGTCCTTCCTTTAAAGCTTCGACCCACAAAGCTGAAAATGAGCTATCCTCAAACCCTTAGCCTTACCCCAGAGGGAGAAAAATCTTTGAGATTTTCATCTTTGTCTATGAACTCTATTTCTATAGCAATAATGTTTGGAATATAGAAGTTAAATTTTTCTCCCAACAATTCAGTCTCCTAATTTACCAAAACATTGGATTGATAGTATTTTTTTGGTAGTATAGTTTAAGATTCAAATGAAATTGTCCTATTTTTGAAACTCCCAGCACCCAGGGTCTGACACAACATTAAATGGAGTATTTCCCTCTAATGACTTACTTTGAAAACTATTGACTAATACGTGTTTCTCAAAAGTCTTTAGTTTTAATTTTGTAAATGATATAAGATATCATATAAGGACTGAAGATATAAGGACTGAAAATTTTTGGATTCTTTCTCAGTTCTTAATAAATAAAACTGATATAGGGTGAGATGTACTTACCATGCTAGACTTTAGAAAAATAAACACTACAAAAATAAACAATTATACTTTTTTTTGGTGACCTTTGTTGGTCAATTATAGACCAATGTGATATAAAGATGTGATCTAAATGATATATTTATCTGGGTTTGGGTGACCTCACAAATTAGAGATTTTGTCTATAATTTTGTTGTTGTTGTTGTTGTTTTTACTTTTCCAGATTAGAGAGTACATGCATGGCAAATTCATAAGAAATAAATTCAGCCATCATTCTATTTTAACCTATGTGAAAGTTATTTAAATGATATTTTTGCCTATTGAAAGACTGAAAGTTGCTTAACACTCTCAATGAGATAGACTGAACTTAATACATTTATCAAACAGTAGTTAACAGAGAATTAAGTGGAGAAATGGATTTTAACTAATTTGAAGTACATATACTTTGAAAGGAGAAATTTAATACTAGCAGAAATTAGACTATCAAAATTTAAATTAACTAGAAAATCTTATGTAAACATAAAAAAAACCCAACAAAAAAGCCAATAAATTATAGCTACTGTCAAGGATGATTGTGGTGATATTATGTTCCCCAAAATATTGTGCACCCTAATAAACTTATCTGGGGTCAGAGAACAGAACAGCCACTAGATATACATAGAGTCCAGAAAATAGTGGCACGCGCGCGCGCACACACACACACACACACACACACACACACACACACACACACACACACCTTTAATCCTAGTATTCTGGAGGCAGAGATCCATCCAGATCTCTGTGAGTTCAAAGCTACCTGGAAACAGCCAGGCATGGTGACTCACACCTTTAATCACAGGAAGTAATGGCAGAAAGCAGAAAAGTATATAAGGTGTGATAAACCAGGAACTAGAGCCTGGTTAAGCTTTTAGGCTTTTACAGCAGTTCAGCTGAGATCCATTTGGATAAGGCCTCAGATGCTTCCAGTCTGAGGAAACAGAATCAGCTGAGGAACTGGTGAGGCAAGATGGCTGTGGTTTGTTCTGCTTCTCTGATCTTTCAGCATTCACCCCAATACCTGGCTCTGGGTTTGATTTTATTAATAAGACCTGTTAAGATCAATGCTATAGATGATGAATGCTAGTTAAATTGAAAAATCTGTGGCAAAAAGTAAAATAGAGAACAACAAACTAAAGAAATGAAAAATAAAAACCACAAGCAAAAACTTGTCACAAGTTAGACAAAAAGATAACCACACTACTAACTATGCTAACTGTTAATATTCTAGGAAAAGAGTACATTGATATATTTTATAACATGTAAATATATTACATATTTTTGTGTATATTCATCTATCCTTATTTCTATCTACCAAAGTTTTTTATAGAAACCATATAAATTTTTTAGCCTGGGGATAAGACTAAGATCAATGTATTCATAAATCTCCCCCATAACATATTAAAATTTGTAGACTAAAGAAATTGTTAGAAAAGGGAAAATTGGTATAAGAGAATATTAAATAACATAATGTTGATAGAAAAGTGTAACGGAATTTTTTACTCTATATGAAGTTACCTTCGTTCCACTTTCCTCTTGATTTTTGCCATATATTATATGTCATTCTTAGCCTCTCACTTTTCCAGGACTGATAGGTATGAATTTTGGACTAGTTTACATTAATGAGTTAGCAGATTCCTTATGTATGTCTTCTCACTGTATTTAGATGAGCCAACGTGGTACGTGTGGTTGTACTTTTAACATTCATTTTGGGCAAAAATCAAGCACAATTTTTCAAGATAATTAAAATGAAGTTTGCCATAGTACACTTTTAGTTAGAAAAAGTGGGTACAAAGCAGGTATGTGATAAATTATTTTGATTGAATGAATGAAGATTTTGGGAAGCATTTTTGATGAAATAATGTATGTGCAGCATTCCTAATCAAAACAGAGTATATCATTGAGATATATAGAATATATCATTTGGGCACATTCTATAAAGTTTGCAAACTAGGATATATGTGAACATATATTAGTAAAAGGAATGATATTCATTAAGTAATATTACTTTCTACTTAGTGTCAATGATTATTTTATATAAAGATTGGTTTTTAACAATCCTATTTCTAAAACAAAGACAGTGGTAGCATATATTAGAAATAAAATCATGTGATGCAGTATTAAAATTTAAACTATAATGCAGCATTAACTGCCAGACTTGAAATTTAAAATAGTAATGTCAGGTTTTATTTTTAAATGTTACTGTTGTTCCATAACCAACTTTCCTCATTTCAAAAGTTACATCACCAGATGACTTTAAAAACACTTTCATTATTACCATTGACTGAAGTGACTTTCAATTTATTATACCAAATTATTATAGTTAATATTTAAATCAATGATAATAGTTAATTCATTGAGGCAGTATTATTTCAACAAGAGTCATTCAAATGTATCCAATTACTTATAGTTTATGTGAGTGCTATGATATCATGGTCCCTGTCTCTAGTAACAATATTTAAGGGTTTTTGACTTGTGTTGGCAATTATCACTGTTCTGTTTAACTAATGGTTCTATTGGCAGGTCTTCTGTAGTTACTTTCTTAGACAGAAAGGCCACTAAATCTAAAGAATTGGTTGGAAAATTTCTGGCCCTCTGAGTGACGGCTTTTTTTTTTTTTTTCTTTCTCCAGATACTTGGGCCAAACAAGATAAATGAAAGTTTTTCTCTCTCCTGCCCTGTCCCACAGCCCCTTCCAAATAACCACTCAGAGGCTTACATTAATTATAAATGTTTGGCCGATGGCTCAGGCTTATTACATTTAAATTAACCCATATTTCTTATCTATGCTTTGCCACATTGCTTATGGCTTGTTACCTTATTTTTTTTACATGTCTTACTTCCTTGGCGGCTGGCTTGCATTTGCTTTGAGCCTGCCCTTCTTCTCTTCCTGTATCCCCACTTGGCTTTCCCACCCAGCCTTATTCTGTCTGGCTCTAGGCCAAAACAGCTTTATTATCAAGCAATGAGAAAAACACACATTCACGGTTTACAGAAGGACATTCCACAGCAAAACAGAGAAGTAAGGAAAGTTATTAAAGAGAAACCTTGGCAGTGTCTTCATGTCTAAGTCAGAGCCAAATAGTCAAGTCTTTGTTCAAGGTAAATTTGTGGCCATTAGATATTCCACATGGAAATTCAAAATCTCTCCCAAAGACAAACAGCAAAGTAAAACAGCTGACTAGTTCTATGATTGAGATGGAAAACATGAGAGATGTACAAAGCATTTCATTAAGATAGAAGTAGGAGCAGGCTCAAAACAAAACACAAGAATATTCTACGACACATAAAGAGTTCCCTGTGAAGGTAGAACAACTCCAGTTTGTGCTGCTCATATAATTCTAGGTGTGGGATTATTCCTGGGCATGTGGCCATCATGCCAGGGTTCATCTTAAATAAAACTGACTTGTCTTCCCAGAGAAACCACCATCTGTCCATAGAACCTCAGATGGATTGAAGGCTCATGAACTCCTTCACACTTCATGCTAGAATGTTGGTAGATATAATCTTGTTTAGATCTTGTACAGGTAACCACAGCTGCTATCAGCTCATAGGACTGCAGTATCCTATCATGAACAGAAGACACGAGCTTCCCTGACCTCTGTTCAATCTCTCTATCTTCCATGAGACTCAGGGAAAGGATGTAATATGGATGTCCAATTTGTGGCAAAGAATTTTACTGACATTCTTTACACTATTACTTTTGAGTTTCTTAGTTAACTGTCTTCCACCACACACAGAAAGTTCTCTGATGATGTTTGAGAACCATGCTGATCTATGGGTAGAGAGATGTGCATTTAGATGACAATTTGATACTATGCCATTTTGGCAGAATAATAGAAATAGATTTACTCTTGTGGCCTGTAGTTCTTGGCCAAATTTATAGCATGTATCCTCCTATGCAATAGGCTTGAGATCCAATTACAAAGCAGTTGGTTGCCCTTGTCTCATTTGTCCCCCTATCACACCAATGGGCATATCTTGCCACAGTAGTCATTTTTGCAGTTCATATGAGTCCCAGTTGGGTGACACTATTGGTGTGACATAGTCCCCCCAGCAGCTTTCACAGCACCTCCCAGTACTGTGAAAACTAACCAGTAGTGAGGACGTTTCCTAGCCACCAACAGTCTGATTTTTTTCCATGTCCTGTGACCAATGTGTGTGATGTCTTCCACAATGATATGTTCCCATTACGCCCTGGTGGGCAACCAAGAGCAATGATAATAGACTGTATTGTTTGGTAGAGGCCTCTGACCAACAAGTCAAAGGAAGCTACCTCTGGCAGTGTATTTTTCACTGTCAACTTATGGTTTCTGGGATAAATACATTCCCCTGTGTACAGTAACTCCAATTAAACAGTGTGTGTGTGTGTGTGTGTGTGTGTGTGTGTGCGCGCGCGCGCGCTTCAAACATCCTTAGTGTTAGTTATCCTTTCTCCAAGCTCCTCCTCTGCTTTACCTTCCCATCCTTATTCCCCACTTATGAATTGTTAAATGCAGCAGCCTTCATTTTAAGGATGACTTTCAGGCATTCTGCCTCCTTAGTAACAATTTGTAACAAGCAAAATTCTGCCAAACAGTTTAGTCTCCTATGTTTGTATTGGTATATATCAAGAAGAATATATCTGGCTAGAAAGTGATCAAATGTCTGGGCTGTGTGATGGATACCAAGAGGTCCACATCATATTACTACTTTATATCAATTTTTAATTTTAAGCTTTTATCACTTAATATATTAAATACATGTAAATCAAATTTCTCTAATCCATCAGTTAATATAAGTCAATTCACTTTGATATTACATGCTTTTTTCTAGACTTGTCAGCATTTATCTTAGTGTCTTTCCCTCTGCTTACTTAAAGGAAGACATAGTTTGAAATATTTATTTCTTAGTTTTAAAGGGAAATGTCTCTTTGGAGTTCCATTCATTTACCATTATGTTTAAGGGGTATGCAACATTTGTTGCATTCTTCTATCTTACTGCATTTGGTCTTTTTTTATATAAAATTACATTTATTAACATGGGAAGTAAAATATTTTATTTATAACAGTATAAACTATTTATTATACAAATATCTTGTCCATTTCTTTGTTTCTATACAGAAAAATCAGCACGGTCAACTTAAATAGTTTAGATTTTTCAGTCAGTAAACTAATTATGTTATAGGAAAATACGAAATTAAATTATCTTTATTAGTGTAACTGAATATGTAAAGAAAATCATAGATTTTCCTTCAGTTTTTATATTGTTAGATGAAATATGATCCAATTAAAGTTATTTTTATATGTAAGAAATGTAGAATATATTTACCTTTTAATTAAAAGAATAAAATTGCATTTTGTTGGAATAAGATCCATAAATGAAGCTGTATGAGATTTCTGAGGGTTTGTGAGAAAACTCCAAGTAATCAACAGTCCTGTAACCTCTGCTCCTTATTGCATGGATTTGTCTTGGAATGTGTTTTCATGTCCATCCAGGTAGCAAATAGGAGTGGGCTTTGTTTCAGAATTTTGATCAAAACATCTTACGTTTGTTACTCAAAAACATCTCCAAGCACAGGTTGTCCTTGTAATCTTATATAGCCTAAACTCATATGAACTTTGCATATTTGACCTTGTTTAAATCTGAGAATATTCTTTCAGAATACAAATGGCCTGATGCTCTGAAGAATAAAGTCGACAATTGCATGAAACTTTAATCAGCCTCCTTTTTAAGATCTGCTCTCCCAGGTTCGTGTCTCCAACTAGCATAGTAACAGCATTGCTGTAAAACACAACTTACTGTTTTGTAAAATAATTTCTATCTGGGGCAGTTTTATGTTCGTAGATATTATGAAACTGACAAGGATGTAGTTATCTGTGAACTTCATTTCTCATTCTCCAAACAGAAAATGATAACACATTTATTCATTAGATTTCTTTCTTGAGGGTTCATAAAGTGCTACTTTGGCAAAGACAATTGCATTTTGAGCTCTTTTTATTAGAGAATTTTACACTGGTCAAATTAGTACACTACATTTATCTTGCAGTGAATGAGAATTAATTTTATCTGAGTGTTTATTTTCAAGAGCACTTATCATTTTAAATCCTTAAATTGCATGCAGTGCTTTCTTAATACAAAGATGAATCACTTTTTCATCAGCAAGATGATAAAGAGTTCGTGCTCCCATTGTTCCTTGCATTATAAGGGCACCGCTGCTGTATGACTGACTCAAGTGGGCCCTTCATTCTTTTCAAAATTAAAATCTGAAACTTTCATATGCATGTTGGAAAATGGCAACTAGAAATGAGCACCATGACTGAGGTAGACTGTTTTTAAGTTTGATAATTTAGGTGTATCATTAGCCTTCTAACAGTGATTTTTTTTTATTCTTGGTGAATTTCATATGTCTATATAATTAAATTTGATCATTTCCATCCCCATCTTTCTACAGATCTCCCCCTGCCCCATGACTAACTTCATATTTTCATTTCTTTCTTTTATTTTATGTGTCACCCACTAAGTTCATTTAGTGCTTCGTATAAGTACATGGGTATCAGGCCATCTATTATGACGCAGGCACTCTACCAGAGGCCACTCCCACAAAGAAAAATGGCTCTTCTTCCCTCAACCAATATCTCCTCCTCCAGGGGTGGACGTCCCTTCCCTGCCTTTGGTAGAATCTTGCCAGGTTTGATCTTCTGTAGGTTTTGTGCAGGTGGCCACAGCTGTAGGAGTTCATGAGTACAATAGCCACATCATGGCCCAAAGACAGCATTTTACAGTATGCCACATCTCTGGCTATTACATTCTTTCTGCCTCCTCTTCTGTGAAGTCCCCTGAATGTGTCATTGTCACTATTTATCCCTGGCTCTTTTGATCAGTTATGAGTCCCAGCACTGACTGCGGCTCACGACTAAAAGGAGGTCCTCTGCTCACTCTTGAGAGAAGCCTTGTCCTACAGGTATAAACATAAACGTTTAGACGAGTAAAACCATGGAGTAGACTAATGGAATGATATGTGAAGAATGAAGGACACAGGATCAGAAAGAAAAGATAACAAAAACTTTGCGTTTAGAGGTTGTGAAGGAATCAAAATATGTGAACTGCTAGAAACACGAAGAAGAAAAAACAAGAGGCTAATAGGTGAGGAGAATGGAGGTGATCGTGATTCCTAAACTTCATTTGTGTGCCTCATGACAGGTGGCAATGAATAATAGTTACTGGGCATATGGGTGTAACAGCAGGAAGGAGAGGGATGAAATATTTGGTAAGACTATGTGTTTGAAGCAAAGTGGAAGAAATCCACTGAGGGATGTGTAGAAAGAAGAAAGACAAGGAAGTTTATTAGCCAAGGTTCTCTGAGGGGGGATGGAACTGATAAACTAAGTATATATTATAAAGGGGATTATTAAAATGGCTTCACCAATACGGGTTGAGTAATAGAATCATAGCTGGCTGCATGCTAGAGAGGTTATGAAGCTCATAGTTGCTTATTCTATACAGCTGGGTGTTTCAGCACTCCCAGACTGACACTGAAGGTCTTGAAGGTTCCTGCAGAGCTGTGGTCCTGGAAGTTGGAAGGCTAAAGAAGGTTGCTGTGGGATGTTCTCTGTGCTGTGAATGTGATGCTCTTATTGATTGATAAATAAAACGCTGGTTGACCAGTAGCCAGTCAGGAAGTATAGTGTAGGGGACATAAGGCGAGAGGAGAATTCTGGGAAGTGAAAGGCTGGGTCAGGAGATGCTGCCAGCCGCTGCCATGAGGAGCAGGATGTAAAGTACTGGTAAGCCACAAGTTACTTGGCAAGGTATCGATTTATAGAAATGGGTTAATTTAAGATATAAGAACTAGATAGCAAGAAGCCTGAGCAACATGGCCATACAGTTTATAAGGAATATAAGCTTCTGACTGATTATTTCATAAATGGGCTATGGGACTTCGGGGGCTTGGCGGACCCGGAGATAAACTCTGGCTATAGAAGGTGACACCCAATGTCAGGAAGGGATGGGAGCAGCAGTGGCAGCAGCAGCAGACTCACCGAGTAGGAGCAAAGGCTGCAAGCAGAGCACGGCTTTGTCTCAGGCACTTCTCTATTTCAGCCACCTGATGGAAGAGGCTGCCTAACTCTGGAATGGCTTCTTGCCCTTAACTCATCCTTTTAGGAAGCAGCTTCCCCCAACTTCTGCAATGTGTCTCTTAGTTGATTCCAGGTCCAAGGAAACCATCACAAGGAGGTGGGGTGATATTTTGTTTGTGCTCTCACAAATAAGGCTGGCCTGGAGATCAGAGTGAGGAGCTAGCCACTAGATGCCAGGCAGTGGTGGCACGTACCTTTAATTCCAGCACTTGGGAGGAGGAAACAGGAAGTGATATGGCTGGGCGGAGAGAGGAAGTGATAAGGCAGGGTGGAGACAGGTCTGAGCGTTTGGTAGAGGTAAGAAGTCTCTCTAGTAGCTGGCTGATCTACTACTCTGATCTTTCAGCTTTCATCCCAGTATCTGGCTCAGGGTTTTTATTTTTAAGAGTAAATAGGATTCACATGACAAGGAGGAAAAAAAAAATAGAGTGGGAAAGAGAGGGGAGGAAGGAAAATAAATTGGGAGACTATGAAACTAATGCCATAGATTGATTATTTCATGATCAGATAAGTACATAGAAGCCCAAAGGAACTGTATTTAACCTCTCATGTAAAGTAACATGGAAACATAGTTTTCTAACAGAATCTGAATCTCGGGATTTCTACACAATAGTGTAGAGAAGTCTGTCAGAGTTTGTAATGGCTCAGTGTAAATCATCAAACTCTTCCTAGAATAATTACCTACACTCTAGCTCTAAGAAAAAGGAAAATAAGGTTTCAAGGACTTCAATTAAGAAGCAGAGTTTGGGAGAAGATGAGAACATCAGTTCAAAACAATCTCAGAAAATTGAGTGTTCAAATAGCTGTCATAGAAAGTGAGATTCCTGTACAGGGCTGAGAAATAAAAAAATGCAAAGCAGAAGCTCAGTGAGGTTCCTGTATAAAAATAGTGTTTGCCCCCTGTGTGCTGTGTGTGTGTGTGTGTGTGTGTGTGTGTGTGTTGTAGCATGAATCTTAAAGAGTCTTATTAATAAAAACAAACCTGAGGGCAATTATTGGGGTGAACACTGGGAGATTAGAGAAGCAGAACGAGCCACAGCCACCTCACCTTGCTAATTCCTCAGCTGATCCTGGTTCAGATCAGACTGGATGCCTCTGAGTCCTCATCCAGAATGAATCTCAGCTGAACTGCTGCTCAAAAGCCCTAAAAGCTTAACAAGCCAAATGCTTCTAGTTTCTGGCCTTCATGCCTTATATATCTTTCTACTTTCTGCCATCACTCCCTGGGATTAAAGGCGTGTGTCACGATGCCTGGCTGTTTCCAATGTGACCTTGAACTCACAGAGATCCAGAGGGATTTCTGCCTCTGGGATGCTAGGATTAAAGGTGTGAGTGCCACCATTTTCTAGCCTCTATATCTAGTGGCTGTTCTGTTCTCTGACCCCAGATAAGTTTATTAGGGTGTGCAATATTTTGGGGAACACAATACCACCACAGTGTGTGTGTGTGTGTGTGTGTGTGTGTGTGTGTGTGTGTGTGTGTGGTGTGTGTGTGTGTGTTCCTTTTTCCATAGAGATGCCTCCTTTTCAGGTACAGGTGGGTGTAGTTAACTCTTTAGTGGCCAGTTTAATGGAAAGGGAAACCAGCTTACCCACTCAAAATTGGAACTACAGATCTAAAAATAAAAAAGTAAGTAAATAAGTAAGTAAATAAATAAACAAATACATAAATAAATGTAAATAAATGGCAAAGCAAACTGACCACCCAAGACAATGTGTATGGTGCTCGACACAGCTGCTGCAGATGCTCCAATCACATTAGTCTCGTTTTCTCCATGGGTAGAAGAGATTAACAAAGTTTACAATTGTGGGGGCATGAAAACCTGACCACAAAGCAATCTCCTCTAACAGGGGCATTTAAGGATCACAAGCTCTTCTAGTAGAAGGAGTTACTACTAAAGATAATGTGAATCCTATTATTACTCTGATTGCCTTTGAGAAGTGGCTTCTGCCCCTCCTCATTCCCCCTCTAGCATAGAGTCTGAAGTAAGCTGATACATGTTCCTCATATCTAGGAATTTCCTCTCTTTCAATCTTTCAGAGTATAGTTGTGGTGTTTGTCAAAACAACTTTGCATGGGGAAAATGCTAAGCCAATGCATTAGCCTGTGAAAATTAATTTTGAAGGAGGCACCAGTGTATCATTTCTGTTGTTCATAGAGCTTTGCATAAGCCCATTACTCCATCTTAGGGCTTTGTATCATTTCTATTTCGGTGAATTCCTTCAGCAGTTCTCTCAGTTGTACCAGGAAAAAATATATGTAAATTTTTTACATATATATATATGACTTCATACCAGTGTTCTACACCAAGCTACTTGTCCATTTATTTGTCTGAATGTGTATAAGCATAGGTGCTTTTAAGTACACAAACACACACACACACACACACACACACACACACACACACACACACGGCAAACTGCATCATGTGTGTTTGTGTGCATTTATATTGAGTAGAGAACAACTTTAGGTGTACCCCAGAGACACCATCCATCTTTTTGTATGTATACATACATATTAATTATATATATATATATATGTATATATATATATATATAAACACATTTTATACACACACACACACACACACACACACACACACACATGATACAGTTTGCCTTACCTGGAATTCACCATTCACCTTGGAAGGTAGTCTGGCTATTTAACATGCCCCAGGAACTAACTCACTAATCTCTGCCTCGCTAGTGTTGGGATGACAAGCATCCTCTATCATATTTTGTTTTTTACACACAGGATCTGGAGATCCTTAAGTGTGTAACATAAACATTTTACCAACTGAGCACTGTCTTCAACCTTGTACCAGTTATTTTTAGTTTTTATATGCAATCATATATTCAAAAACCCCTGATAAATTGTGTAAATCATTAATCATTGAAGAGATTTTATCAAGCACCTGGAAAATAGCTTTCTTTTGACTATATTTAGTATTTAACATTTTCATAACTGATACTTTTTTTCAGTCTTTAAAAAATTCCTTTTATCAAGACTGCTTTCTTCTTTAAGGAAGATTTTTCTTATAACTTTTAAAAATATAACTTACCAGCTGTGCTTTGTAATAACTTCATACCAATCAGGGCCACCATATCAAGACAAAAAATACTTTTTTTAAAAAAGTGTCTCTTTATTGTAAGTTTTTGAAAAGGCATATAGTTAATGAGAAAATTATCACGCATTTATCATTTATAAGCTAATGTGAGGTTTACAAAGGAGATAATGAAAGTAAATGTTACAGGCTAATTTGTAAAGAATTAAGCAATGTGAAATAAAAACATATAAACTGAACTATGTAGAAACTTATATTCTACTTTCAAATGTTGAGACTAATTGCTGTCCATGTAGTTTTTTCAAACTCACTGTCTTATTTTCTGGCTTGCTCTGATTTTCATAGTTTATCAGCATTAAGAAGTTTGTGTATCTGATCCATCCACACAATTTTTGGTCAGTTAACAAGAGTTAGGAAGTTGGTAAATGATATCTGCATGCTGCCTTGAGAAATGTTCAGGTACCTGATCACACTCTACCTGCCCACCACCCATACCAAGTACCACATAATGATAAGGATGTTAAGATCACGGGAGCTTAAAATCAGATGTTCTCATCATACCCACAAACAGTAAGTGGAGGGATGAACTCCACATTAGTGCTGAATTATTATCTCCATGTATACAGTCTGGATCCAAACTAGGGAACAGTCCCCCCTGATAAAGGGGTATGACATCCTACCTCACTCAATGAGATAAAGATAATCACTTATAGGCATGTTGGGGAACTAAAGAAACATAGATATGCTTCAGAAATATGCCCAGAGGTTTGCCTCCTAAGGGATTCTAGATCCTGTCAAGTTGGCAATTAACATTAATCATTATGCCATGTGATTATGGTCCCTATCCCACTTTCAGAAATCATGACCAAACTTGTACTTGGAGAAATACCAGAGGGCATGAGGGTCAGTCTGTCCTACTAATAGCCACCCAAAAGTCTTTGTTTAGATCATGGTAGCCCCCAAGGGCAAGGTTACAACTATGAGTTGTAACCAAATAAAAGTAAAGCTCCTTTTGTGCAAACGTTGTGTGTCTGCTCTCATGTTGCTTTCCTATAGAAATAATTAAAATTCTGACACTTTGTAGTGATTTCAGTGACTCTTAGAATTCAGCGAGCATGTGGTTCACATATGAAACTTATCAAAGAGGCATGTTTCAAGTGGCCAACTATAAAATCTTTCATGGGTAGGGTTTTTGTTTTGCTTATTTAAAAAACATAATTTTCCATTAAAAGGTGATTGATGGACCAGTTTTTGAGAAATATCAGTGAACTCTAGGAAAGTTCATCCAAGATCTTTTCTAATACACTGGGAGTAGCCCGAAAGAAATTGATGTTTCAATTTATTTGAACATTTTCCTTCCACTTCTTAATAGTTGATTCTTCAACTCTCAAAATTCTTCTTGTTTTTTTCATCTTTCCTTTTTTGTGGCATGAATCAAACTTATTATGAATTTTATCACTTTCGAAGTAACAATAATTAAGTAACTTTAATGATTCTGTTTGTATTTTCATTGGTTAAGTGATGCCAATCTATAAGCTATATATTGTGTGAGCAGAATATTTTGTCTATTATCCACAGAAAATTTTAATTACTTCCACTTATGTTTGTAAATTTAATATGTTATGTACTTTTTAAGCTTGAGAATATACAAATATCAAGTCATAGGAAAATCTTTTTTATCTCTTTCACTTAATGTTTTTGGTTTTTTTGGTTTTTGTTTTTTTTTTGGTTTTTTTTTTTTTTTTTTTTTTTTTGGTTTTTCAAGACAGGGTTTCTCTGTGTAGCTTTGCACCTCTCCTGGAACTCACTTGGTAGCCCAGGCTGGCCTTGAACTCACAGAGACCCACCTGGCTCTGCCTCCCAAGTGCTGGGATTAAAGGTGTGCGCCACCACCGCCCGGCTCTTTTAATGTTGTTATAGGTAATATTTAAAAAAAATATCTTTTCTAATTTTCTAGTGGCCACACACCTATGAAATGTGATCTGCCAGAAAGGAAGTGGTTATATAATTACTCAGGAACTAACTGGTTATAACACAATGTGAGTTCTTTCATTCCTGTCCCATATTCAAACATTTTGGATGCTTAGCTAGTTACAGCCAATTGTTAGTTTATGTATTTGTTTTTCCTCATTCCAGGGACAAAATGACTGACAGAAACCTCTTAAGGGAGGAAATATATATTTTTAATCATGAGTTTAGTTTATCATAGTGATAAATGTGTGGTAGAATTCAAGGCAGAAGGAAAATGTAGCAAATAAAGCTGATAAGGAATCAAAATGTTCTAAATGGAAATCCTAGCCAGTTTTATCCTTAAAGGCATGCCTAAAACACTCCATAGCCTCCCAGCACACTATCAACTGGGAAGATGCTCAAGCACAGGAACCTACAAGAGACCACATTTTATGTTGAAACCATAACATCACCTCTAGCCAATTCAATGTTCAATAAACATCAGATTGATACTTATAAGTTGTACATAGTGATTGTATTAAATATCATGCACACATGAAAGGTCTACAAATTAGGCCTTTGTTTTTATTGTCACGTCACTTTGTGTAGTGACCTGTATCATCATGTTGACATGTAAGGAGACAGCTGTGCAGTTAATTACTACTCTTTTCTCACCCACATTTTAGGAACTTAAGTGTTGTTTTGCCAGACTGAAGAAAGAATGAAGCTTTGATAATTATAACTCTTAGATGCACAACACCTAAAGACAAAATAAAGGACAAGGTTGACTTTCTGTTTTTAGAACTACAAATTAGGAATTAATCAAGAGCAATTAAATTACAGAAATAGTCATTGTCTCTCATGCATCAAAAAGTCATTTGTAAGTGTTTGCCTGATCATCCAACACCAGAATTCACATTTGCTTGGGTCACTCTTTCTGTCAAAAGTCAAACTAATAAAGGTGTAGAAAAAGGAAAAGAAAATGAAAAGAAAGAAAGAGGAGGAATTATCTGAAATCATGAAGCAATTAAACATACTTTATTTGTAGTTCATATAAAATTTTAAAACAAAAAGAAACTAACAAATTAAATTCTGAAGATCTGAACAAGAATATTTCTTAGTAGAACATTTTAAAAAATTTGTTTTAATATGATGCCTAGGTTCCAGTAAACAAATGTATTCAATGGATCAAATTGTTACAAATCTTCTAGCTGATGTATTCAGATGTTTGGAAGGGACAGGATGCTCCCCTAGAAGGAAGGTGTGGAAAAGTTCTAGAACAAATGAGTCACGTAAATGATGTACTGTGTTGTGCAGGCTACAGATAATGGGTTGTTGAGATCATCACAATGGAAAATATTGATTTGCTTACAAGAAAGTACAAAGTCAGAACTGAGGCAAGCCTCAAAAACACTACTGAATGATGCCCTATAAAATCCTGCAAAGACAAGCTTCATTGTTAATCAGCCTCCACACAGCCTGGTTTTGCAAGGTGTCCTTGGCTGATGCACAGAGTCTGTTATCCTTAAGTCAACATGGTAGGTTAACAGTGAAGAAACATGTTTGTACTTTCTTTGGTGGTTGAGGGCTCTGCAGATTTCTGAAGGCAGAATATATACTGTGAAGTTGGATGAACCACTGCAATAGTACTCCAAACATAATAGTCACACTGATAAATCACACAGACTCTGCTTAAAAAGTAATTTTAAACCAATGAAAATAAACATAGAATAACACATAATAGACTATTAAAAGAGGTTTTAACTGATGGCATTGTTTAGAGAAAGTCAATGTCCTAAAAAGACATTGGAAAGAATGTTGTCAAAAAGCCTTGAAATATACCCTAACATTATTTATGATTGTTTCCCCAATAAATTTCAAGTGGCTTAATTATAAATTAATTGATAATTGAAAAACAATAAAAAGACAAAAACAAATCTTTATAAGTATAAAAGAACAGTCTCAAGAATCTACTAGTACTAGGTACTAGGTAAGTAAAGTAGTTACCCTAATTTAGTGGCCGTTTTTTTGTAACTCTTTCTCAATATTTGTTAAGCCTTATTCAATTTGCCTATTTACAACACATAAGATGACTTGCATGTTAGTATCAACACTATCATCAACCTTATCAAATGTACTTCTAAAGAGTATACATTGCATGACAGAAATGTAACAGATTTAAAGCCATCTAATCTCAGATTCATTGAACACATACCTTCTATACTATTCTCTAGCAATAACAATTTTAATAATCTGATTTCCAGGAGACAAATAAAAGCACAAGCTTCTATCATAGCAATGGAGGAAAGATATACTGGAGACATAGGCATTAACGGTGGATCTATGGGCTCATATATCCCCTTTAGAATTCATTCTTTTTTATTATTTTTTTTATTCATTTTACATACCATCCACAGATCTCCCTGTCTTCCATCCTTCCATCCCCCCAGTCCTCCCCTCAACCCATCCCTCATCCCCTTCTCAGAAAAGGTAAGTACCCCCACCATGGGGAGTCATCAAAGCCTGGTATATTCAGTTGAGGCAGGTCCAAACCCCTCCCCATGCATCAACCTAGATACTCCTCAACTGAAGAATGGATAAAGAAAATGTGGTGCATATACACAATGGAGTACTAGTAAGCAGTAAAAAACAATGACATCATGAAATTTGTAGGCAAATGGATGGAACAAAATATATCATTCTGAGTGAGATAACCCAGACTCAGAAAGACAAAGATGGTATGTACTCACTCATAAGTGGATACTAGATGTAAAGCAAAGGATAACCAGACCCATAGCCCCAGAGAAGCTAGCTAACAAGGGGGACCCTAAGAGGGACTCATAAAACTCACTCTTATTTGCTGTGGGTTTTGGTCATATTCTCTGTTATTGTCTTTTTCTGAAGATTCAGAAGAGTAGAAGATACTACTGTCTTGCTTCTCTTACCATGCTGTTCAGGGAGAAGTCACAGGGAACAACTTATAAATTAAATACCTAAGAATATCTTCAGTGGTTCTCAACCTTTCTAGTGCTGTGACTCTTGGATACAGTTCCTCAAGTTGTGGTGACCCCCAACCACAAAATTATTTCATTGCTACTTCATGACTGTAATTTTGCTACTGTTATGGATTGTAATGAAAATATCTGATATGAAGAATATCTGATATGTGATCCCCCAGGGGTCACAACCCACAGGTTGAGAACTGCTGATGCAGCTGGAGCCATTTAAAGGCTGTTCCTAGGGGCTGGGGATATCAGAACTTGGAGGAGATCTGGCCTAGAGGAGATCCGGTTTAGTAGGTGCCATTTAGGTTAAATCTGCAAAGTTGCAAGTGTGGAGAAGGATGTTTCACCATGATTATCAGGTGGTTTTAAAGATAATTTGCATTTCCTCCTCTTGAGTTCTTCCTCTTGCTGCTGACAGTACATTTCTCTCAAAGGTAATGTCCTTCTGAAAGCACATATTAAACATGACTTTCTCTCTTATCCAAAGAACTTTGCAAAAGACCAACTTATTATTCAGAATCACTTTTTCAGAATCATCTTTTCTCCAGCTCCTCCCCTCCACAGGTTCCCTTTCAGTTTAAATTTTCACCACCTGTACCTTAAGTGACTAAAGGCCTACTTTGCCATTCATTTTCTACTAAAGTTAAGGAATTTCAAAATTGTAGCAGAAAGTATAAATGTTTTATATAATGTGACTCAACACATTTGCATATTTATTATTTTTTCTACTATCCCCTACATGTTCCCCACAACCCTCAGCCTACACAATTCTTTCCCTGTAGTATAGGACTGCTAATATGTGTCATGCCTTGGCTTTGTATAGGTTCTTGCCTTGGCCTAAAATGCTCTCTTCAAGCTCATCTTCATTTCTTGAGACTAGATTCCAATAGTTCCCTTTCTAAATTCCCACATCCTGGTATAGCTACTCGGGTCATATTATCTTATTAGGATTGCTCTCAGCTTTCACAGTTCTCCCAAGAAGTGTGAGAACACGCTGTCAGTACTGGACAAGTCCCAGTATCCCTACATCTTTGGCACTCACCGTCAGTCTCAAACACAAGTTTAGCCGGTCTAATCTGTGTCCCTGTGTGACACCTTTCTCACTGCAACAATAAAGGAATTCTCTGCTTTTCTTCATATGTAGAACAGGGCACATGCAAACTTGGATGAACTAGTAGATATATTCTCTATCATCTAAAGAAGCCTGTTTGTGAGCAAGAACACTGCTAAGCCTGTAGGAAGACATTGTATAAAGGTAATTCTGTATAAAAGTAAAATGTCTTTGACAAACACTGAGGGCTTCAGAGATGCTAAGAGTTGCAGAATCTCCTTCCATTTTGAGAGTTCCTTTACTATATTTCAACACAGTGCCTTTTTTTAATTTTATCTATTTTTGTATAAACAAGTTAGTTGTGTTTTACTCACTTATATAGTGTCCTGCTAATAAAAATATTTATCTCTTGGTAAGACCATTTTATTCTGAAGATATCACTCCCTTGGGTAACATGACATGTAGAAATCAATTTGTTACCAACCAGAAAGTTCCCTCCCTACTGGATAACTTTCATGGTTCTGGAAGGTACAATGCATACTGCTGGGGGAAGTCATCAACTGTCTTATGATAGTGACCAACATTGCAAGATATTCCCAGGTGTGCAATAATGACTTGATTACTTGACAAGAATTTTGTGTTTGTCAAACAGATAGTTATATAAATAGTAAGATTTAAAAGTTAATCTTCAAAATTCTTTTTGTCTATACAAGACATTATCCTTTTTAGCAATATCAACATAAACCTCCTATGGGCTTGAACAAAGCATAGCACATCAAGTTGAGGCAGGACCAAGTTCCTCTCCCTGTATCAAGGCTGGACAAGGTAAACCAGCATGGGGAACAGGTTTCCAAAAGCCTGCTGAGCACCAGGGACAGGTCCTGATCTCACTGCTAGAAAAGCCTTACAATCAGACCAAGCTACACAACTGTCACACACATGCAGAGGGCCTGCCTAGATCTGTCCCATGAAGCCTCCTTAACTGTTGGTCCAGAGCCCATAGGCTTCCATGTGCTCAGGTCAGCTGTTTCTGTGGGTTCCTCTGTCATGTCCTTGACCCTCCTGACTCTTAGAATCCCTCCTCTCTTTCTTCAGCAGGACTCCAGGAGTAGCGCAGTGCTTGGCTGTGAGTCTCTGAATCTGCTTTCATCAGTTACTGGATAAAGGCTCGGTAATGAAAATTAGGGTAGTCACCAATCTGATTATAGTAGATGATCAGTTCAGACACCCTTTCCACTATTGGTAGGACAGCCCCAGAGAGGCTAGATAGAGGCAAGGAGGGCCCAAAGAGAGATACATGGATTTCCCTGGGGAAGGGAAATAGATCTCCCAGGTAAACTGGAGGCAGAGTGGGGAAGGATGGGGGGATGGGAACTTGAGGGGGTGCTTTGGGAACAGAGGCAGGAGGAAGTAACTAAAGAGACATCTTGATGGGGGCCCATTTCAGGGTTAGGAAGAAACCTGGTTCTAGGGAAATCCCCAGGAATCCACAAGGATGAACCCAGTTAATATTCATTCAACTCTTTTTTTTTTTAACAATACTATTCAGTTCTACATAACAGCCACAGATTCCCTTGTTCTCCCCCTTCCTGCCCCCCTCCCCTTCCCCCCAGCCAACCCCCTATTCCCACCTCCTCCAGATCAAGGCCACCCCCGAGGACTGAGACTCAGTCCAGGCAGGTCCAATCCCCTCCTCCCAGACTGAGCCAAGCATCCCTGTATAAGTCCCAGGTTTCAAACAGCTATCTCATGCAGTGAGCCCAGGACCTGGTACCACTGCCTAGATGCCTCCCAAACAGATCAAGCCAATCAACTGTCTCACCTATTCAGAGGGCCTGATTCAGTTGGGGGCCCCTCAGCCTTTGGTTCATAGTTCATGTGTTTCCATTCGTTTGGCTATTTGTCCCTGTGCTTTATCCAACCTTGGTTTCAACAATTCTCACTCATATAAACCCTCCTCCTTCCTGCTAACTAGACTCCCAGCACTCCACCCGGGGCCTAGCTGTGGATGTCTGCATCCAGATTCCTCAGTCCTTGGATGGGGTTTATGGCACAACTATTAGGGTGTTTGGCCATCCCATTACCAGAGTAGGTCAGTCCCGGCCGTCTCTCGACCATTGCCAGCAGTCTCCTGTGGGGGTATCTTTGTGGATTTCTGTGGGCCTCTTTAGTACTTTGTTTCTTTCATTTCTCATCATGCATCTGAATGATTTTGGGAGACAACTCAATAGACTCTTGACCAGTAAAATCTCTTGGATTCCCTCTTCTGGAGAGCCCTGCTCTGTTTCTGTTTCACACACCTTAAGCAGATGGGTCTCACTGAAACTTGTTTGTCTTTTCTGATCGTTAAACACCCCACCATATTTCCAAGCCATACTGACCCCATCATTCCTACAACTCCAAACATGCATTTTTCTCTTCTTGAAGTACTCTATATTCCATTGCTTCCAGTTTTGGGTTATTTATCTCCATCAGCTGTCTCTACAATTATTGCCTATTTAGAGAGCATAAAGGACTGTCTTACACAAAATTCGTGACTCTCCCTATAATGATGTTTTGATTTCTTGCAGAAAATTCCCCTTGCTAACACATTAAATGTTCACTGGTTTGTTTCCTGTCTCCACTCACTATGACATAAGTTATATGAAGAGAGGGATATTGTTTTGTTCACTGCTGTCATACCTCTAATACTGTTGCTGTGACAAAATACCCTGAGATGAAGCAACTTAGAGCAGCCAAGCTTTATTTCTCATACAATTTCAGGTTCTGCTCCATTGGGTGACAGGAACTGGAAAAAGCAAATCACATTACATCCATAGTCACAAGTAGAAGGAAACAAATGTATGTTTGTGCTCAGCCCTTTCTCTACACTTGCATTATCCAGGATCACAAACTAAGTGATGCCTACAGTGAAGTTCCCACATCAGTAACTTTATATAAATTTATCCATGTTTACAACTTGAATCATACATCCATTACTATATGACTTCTTTCAGCAGTCTGCATCACACCTTCCAGGTTCGTGAAAGCTATCCAGTAGGGAGGAAGCATTTCTGTTGGTATCACACTGATTCTACATGTCGTGTTACTCAAGTGTGTGGTGTCTTCAGAAGCAAGGTTAAGACAGTCTCCGACAGGTCAACCTGGTCATCATCATCACTAAGATTCTTTTCCTGAGTGGGTCTAGATTATTGTACACTGACTAAACAAACCATAACAACTTTCATATTTTGGGAACATAACAGAGCTCAGAAATATTTACCAAAAGGAATGACTACATCAGTGGTTCTCATCCTTCCTATTGCTGCAACCTTTTAAGACAGTTGCTCATATTGTGGTGGCCCCCAGCCATAAAATTATTTCATTGTTGCTTCGTAACTGTAATTTTGCTACTGTTAAAAATCCTAACGTAAATTTCTGATATGCAGGATATCTGATATTTGACGCCCAAAGGAGGTGTGTCTCACAGGTTGAAAACCATTGGACTAAATAAATAAGACAGAAATAAGTAGAATAACTAACAGCATTTATAATTTTTAGTGAAGTAATCAGCTAACTTTGAACTTTGAACATTTTTACTTTCATTTCTAAGATCTTCAGTTTTAGGCAAGATAAATTTTCTAAATTCTATAGTTGGAGCTCTATGTATGATTTAAAGGCAACTGAGGTTTTTGTTTGTTTGTTTGTTTGTTTGTTTGTTTTCTTGTGAGTTAGTGATTTGAGATAGAATCCTACCCAAATTGGAAATTGAAATAAGACTGCCTCCTTAGTTAAAACCATGATCATCATCTTGAGATATCTTCTGATGAGAACCCAGATAGACTGTTCTTAGGTTCCTGACCCACCCACAGAAGCTGTGGGATCACAAGGTTATGTTTGGGCTTCCATACTTGAGGGTAATTTGCTATGTATCAACAAATAACTAATACGGATTAAGTGACTTTACATAAATTTATCTATGTGTATAAATTGAATGGTAAATTTTATGTTACCTAAACAATTTATTTATTAATTTATGTTTTTAGCCACATAGAGCTGTGTCCTAAGCAAAATCCTCTGAATAATCACTCAAATGAACATTGACAAATTATTTTCGTTTTTCTAACATAAGGAGATTGTTAGAGAAATTCCATGACATCTATTATTAGAGAAATTCCGTGACATCACATTATATGTAAAGGTTAAAAGTGCTTTGATTTGTTTATTGTGCTCCATTGCTTTCTAAATATTCTCCCCCATTGTTTCTAAAAGCAGCTGTTTATCTGAGGGAAATTTCCATTTCCTCTCAGAGAGACTTTTTGATGGCTTTTTTTTCTGTTGGTTTTCATTTGCCACATCTGTGAGATTATTATTTGCCTACACAGTCTCTTACCTAATTTTATACCCTTTCTGTGACTCTCTATTGTTTTCTTTGAAGTGCTGAAAACATTTTCCCCACTGTGGCAGGTTAACTTTTACTTCTTTGTTATATTTTAACTAAGGTTGTACTCTATGAAACCACACCAAACATTACCAAGTCTTTAGGGATGGGTTTTGTACTCAGCAAAATTAGCTCACCGGGCGGTGGTGGCACACACCTTTAATCCCAGCATTCGGGAGGCAGAGGCAGGCGGATCTTTGTGAGTTCAAGGCCAGCCTGGTCTACAGAGCGAGATCCAGGAAAGGCACAAAGCTACACAGAGAAAGCCTGTCTCGGAAAAAAAAAAATTAGCTTAACATGTTAGTGTTGAATACAGGGAAGTATGTCATTTGAGGCACAAGACACTCAGAAGTACTGTTTATCATATGAAACAAGTTGGCTTCAGCTAAACATAGCTCAGTTTAGAAGTCAGTCTACAAACTCTAACCAATAATCTCCATGACATAAACTTCTCTTTCTACCACTTAATAAGAAGAGAACTATTGGGTTACATAAAGAATGTTCAGTATTTATACTGAATATGAAACTCTCTGTCACTGTTTTAAGACAGTTGCATAGAAGAAACGTGATTACTGAGCTCTTTTTTGCTGTTGGGGACTTGCATAAAATCTCTATATAATTCACTGTTTACGTAACTGAAACCAAACCCTTCATTTCAGGAGATTCTGGGAGGAAAACTGCTGTATGTCTCACCTCCCAACACTTAGGGATGGTAAGTCTGCATCTATAAATGCAGCCCACAGCTTAATTACATGCCTTCAATTCACTGCAGTTCAAGCTATGGGTTATTAACCTGTGGAACTCTTCACCATATATAAGATATAAGGAACTAGGAAAGGGAAAATGGCAGAATAACTTCCATGATTCTAAACAGTGAACATTTATTTTCTTGCTTCATGCTGTTTTCCACCCAGGAATTAACTTCCAATTAAGCAGATGCACCTATTGTAAAAGACGAGTGTGCTGATTTTGGCAAGTTCAGATGTCATCTTGACTGAAATGAAGTTGCTACCTTGCAAACTGAAAAAATATTTAATTGCTATAATTGAAATGCTTAACTTAGAAGGATACATAACTCATACATGTGTATGAATGTGTCTATAATGTTGCATAGAAAGAAAAATATATATTTGAATTACCTATTCCTATTTTCTTTTGCTGAATTATTACTATTGTTCTACTTTTTATAAGTTTGTGTCTATATATATTCAAGATAACTCTTATAGACAATGATTATCTCTGTTTTAATTATTCATTTTTAAGTCTTAATCAATATTCATTGAAAGGCAGGAATTGAATATGACTCAACTCATATAAAGTCACATGTTGGCACAGGAATTTTGCCTACTGAGTGAAGTATAAAATAGAAATTAGCTGGCTACTTAATAAGATAAAGTTAGTGAAATTTTCTACATTGATTTCATCACTACTTAATCTGAGAAAATAATAATGGATGACATAATTTGATTTGAACTGAAACATTTTATTGAATGCTATTTGGGTAGATTATTGTGGGTGTAACAGAAGAGAAAGGATTTGGCAACTACAGAAGTTTTGGATAGCATTGTCTTTTTTTTCTTTATTAAGAAAGTTTTTATTCATTTTACATACCAACTACAGAATCCCCTCTCATTCCTCCTCCTGCTTCCCCCAGCCTTCTCCCCAACCCAGCCCCCAGTTCTTCCTCCAAAAACGTAGAGCCTCCTATGGGGAGTCAGCAAAGCCTAGTACATTCAGTTGAGACAGGTCCAAGCCCCTCCCTCCTGCAGCAAGGCTGTGCAAGATGTCCCACCATTGCCAATGGGCTCCAAAAAGCCAACTCATGCACATGGATAGATCCTGATCCCACTGCCAGGGGCCCCTTAAAGAGACCAAGCTACACAACTGTCTCGCTTATGCAGAGGGCCTAGTCCAGTACCATGCAGGCTCCACAGCTGTTGGGATAGTATTATCTTAAGTGAAGTAAGCTTTATTGTTTTGACATAATATGTGTGTGCATGTAATATACTTAAAAACTTCATCTTGAATCTAGAGTTCCACAACTTTAGACCATGTCTCATTGTTTTTATTTTTAGGAAAGAGGATGCGCTCTGGCAAACACAGGCATTAGACAAGGTTGGTCCCATCATGGTGGCAAGAAAAGGGTACAAGAGAGGGAAGGCTGCTGTCCCAGCATTCCCTTCGATGGTCTGTCCACCATTGTCTAACTTCTTTCACTAGATCGTAACTGTTAAAGATTTTCTGTCTCCCAGCAGAGCCACATGATAGCATGTAAGCCTTTCACTTAAATCTGGGAGTTTGAGAGGACACTCAATTCCTGATCATGCAGTGTTATGAAATCAGGCCTTATCAGACCTTTTTGTTTGACAGTAAGAATTGGAAGAGCCAGATACTAAAAAGCATACAACGGTTGCGACACTCTTTGATCAGGGACATATTCCTTTTGCTTTATTTGAAAGATAGAGTAGTCATTGATTGAAGATTTCCTGGAAAACTCTTGCAAAAACAGATCTGAAAGTATTTTCCTTGAATATTTAGTATATTATTTCCTTCAGTGTATTCTGTTTACTTACCCATGCAAAATAAGACTACAAATACTTTGTAAATTTTCTAACTTTGTAGCTTAACACATATTTATTAACACTTGAATTTTACTATCCTTCCTCCTTTCTCCCGTCCCTGGGGTATTGTGAGATTCATATTTTATTCACAATATCTGACATATTTCTCTTTTATCATCTGCTTTCTTTCAGTTTTGTCTTTATCCAACAAGTTGTTCGTTACAGGCAGCACAGCCAGGATGTTCATGTCCTTCTTTCTGCATGTCACCCCTTAGGCTCTTTTTAAACTAACTTTCAGGCATGGCTGCCAGTACAACAGGACATGATTTACCACTCCTATAGTACTTTGGAATATATGGACCTCTTGCTTCTGCTCCTGGCCAAATCCAGCATGAAATATATGCTTTTTCCCATATTCATACGATAGCCCTTTTGGTATGCCCAGCACTTATTGAAAGATGTCAAAAGCGGTGCTAAGATTTAAAATAAATTTCATCTGTATCCAGCATGCCATCAGATACTCTGAAATCTGTCTGTCTCTGTCTCTCTGTGTTTCTTTGTCTCTGTCTCTCTTTCTTTTGTTCTCTCTGTCTCTCTGTCTCTCTGTCTCTCTGTGTCTCTCTCTCTCTCTCTCTCTCTCTCTCTCTCTCTCTCTCTCTCTCTCTCTCTCTCTGTGTGTGTGTGTGTATGTGTGCTTGATAACATTTCCAAAGTGTTCACACACAAGTCCCGTGTATTTTTGTATCACCTAAAGGCATTACCCAGGTTGGAATATGACCATGTCTCCTAATTTTTAGTGAATTCTAATTCAGTATTCCTACTTAATTTTATTTTCCAAGAATAAAACGTCTTCTGTCAAATCGAATCATGTTCCCACAATTTGGTTCTTGTTTTTCCTTGCCTGCTTCACCAGCCTTTCTTTTTGCATGCATCCTGAACCCATCTCAGTACTCTTCTCTCTTTTCTTCAGCTTAAAATGTTCGCAGGTCTGGCATCGTGTAAAAGATCAAATTCCTTCAATCTGCCTTCTTTCTTTCTCTGATTTCAGACCACTTCTTTTCTAAAGGCTATTTCACATGGACTTTTTCCAGCATCCATTCTCTTAATCAGTTGTAATATGATCTTGAACACATTCTTGAATGTAATTCTTCAGTCAGCAGGTAACATACTTACCAGCCTACCTGAAACTTTCTTTCAGTCTACATCCTAATTGTGTCTGAACAGATGGCCCATTGAGGGGCCTTTCCATGGGAATTCTATTCTTCTTGGCCTTTCAGATCTTGCAGTGTCTAGTTTTGCCTCCCATATAGGGCTATTCACTCCACATTGCTGACTCTACATTGTGCTGGAAAGATTTTTCTTGCTCTGCCAAGTGATGATCTCATCCACACACATAGCTCAAATCCTAACCCTCTAGGGCTGTTTCTGCTCACTAGAAAGATTTTTTTTTTAATTATAGATTAGTTCTACCCATGAGTCCATTTGTTTAAGTAAAGCTGGGATTTTCTTGTTGTTGTTGTTTTAAGGCAATGTCTCACGAGATAGTCAAGAGTGACTGATCTGCTCGACTTTCAGAATGCTGAGATTGCAGGCATGGAGGACCAAGTATTCCTCTAACCTTACCAAAGTCATTATATTGAATAGACAAGGTTGAAATCCACAGACCTATGGATTTTCTTAATTATAGCAGAGGATTCCCACTTGACAGTGTCTAAAATTCAACAAGTCAAAAACTTTTTTCTTCTCTTCTTTACTTTTAATATGAATCCAATTTTAACTGTAAGTTCATATTGTCTTCTTCTGTCTCCTAATATTTCCCTTCATATAGCATTGTTGAGCATCCTTGATGTATTTTTTTTCTCTGCTCTCACTGCATCCACATTTCAGCATCTCATTTCTTCCTGTCTTCCTAGGTTTGTGCAACATCATCTGTTTGTGACACTCCTCCCAAATCAAGCTTGATGCCCACTCAAATTAAACAGGAGAAACTTTTCTCACATTTTCTGCTTCCAAATGAAGCTTCTTAGATCTTTTGCTCACACATTCATTTTCCTATTACTTTTTTCATACTCATCTGTTTTTCCCTCTAAGTATAGCTTTCCAAGTCCCTCCAGGTCCAACATTAAATCTTTGATGTGAGATGTTTAGTTTATTCATTAGAGTTATCAAGGGTAATGTGCTTCTCCTTTGGTCTCAGTTGTTTGTGTTTTCATCTGCCAAGTGGAGATGGTGCTATCTTTTTATCTCAGACTTGTAAACTTAATTTGAAATGAAATAATGGTTGCTGAATCCTGAACCAAATAATATTAGAACATTCCTTAGTTTATTTCCCTCTTCATTTATATCTATCCTCATTTCAATCATGTTGCATTTTATAATTATGAACTCACATTTTGCCTCTTGAATAAGCTCTGAGAGAATGCACTCCTGTCTTGAATCCTTTTTCCTTTGTATCCATCATGGTGCTTGCTATCTGCTGTAGGAACCATAAAGTATTTATTGAACAGATCTCTCTGAGTTAATAATTTGAAATTCCATTATGGAAGTACAAAACAAAATCTTACAAGAAAAATTGTGAACAGTTTCACCAAGGCTCCTAATTTGTGGCTGAAGAAAACTCAAACCATTACGCTTTTGATAATTAAAAAGAAAAAGCAGGATTTGATATGAATCAATTAGATGAAAATTTGCCTGTTGTGGACAAAGGCCTGATGCCATCTCCAGTATGGCATAATCTGGGCATGGAGGTATATTCTTTCAGTATCAGCCCTCTGGATAGTACAGACAGGAGTAAAATAAGTTCAAGGCCAGAGTGGGCTATGTGAGACCCTGTCTCAAAATGAAAAAGTAGGAAACAGTGAAGACTTTTCTGGGGATGGTGTCTAGGGGTGAAGTACCTGCTTAGACTACTTGAGGCCTGAGTTCAAGCACTAGTGCTGCCAAAGAAGGAAAGAAAAACTTAAAACTAATTATATATATATATATATATATGCATATATAATATAAGGATAGATTTTGGTGTTACTATGTAGAGGAAAATTTGTCTTCTCTGTATAGAATGTTGATCTTCTACACATTCTGAATGGGAGTGGGTTGGGGGCAAGAGACAACTCCAATGTACTTTTATTATTAACTGTGTTTCCTATGGCTCTTGGTGGGCTGATGTCATATAGGAAAGAATTTTGATGTTTTATAGAGCTTCATATGATTAGACAATGAAGTAGGACTGCATAACTAGAGTTGGAGACGTGCTCAGTACAGGGCTTTTGCCTAGCGTAAGGCACTGACTTGAGTTTCACCATCACAGGAGACCAAATGCCAGTGATAAAGTGGGATCATCATGTTGTATTCTTTAAATATACACACATGCATTTCTTCCTAGACTAAGAACATTAAATTATTCCTGCCATTTCCTTTTCATTTAGTGTTTTCTTTCATTATACCCCCATCAAAGTCAGAGTTCAGATGCCCTACACTGAAAACATATAAATATATTACATTACTGCAGGAGAAAGGACTTTTCCCAATTGTCTTTGAAATGTATAATCACAGTAAATTGTACAGAAAAAGAAACATTTTCTCATCCAACATATTCAGTTCTGTTTAGCAAGGCATGTCTTAGTGTGCATCTTCAGAGTACACCAAAGCACGCATAAACTTGCTGTGGAGATCTTACTATTTGTGTAGGTAGAGCCAATTGATGCTAAATAAACTAAGTAGCATGTCTTGTTTTATTTTTATTCTTAGAATTTTTGTCCGTGTGAATTATGCATGAGTACATGTGTAAGTGCTTATGGGTGAGCCAGAATTGCTACTCATGAGCACACAGAATTCAGAGGAGGATACTGGGTGTCCTGTTCTATCATTCTTTGAGTGATTCCCCGAGATACAGTTTCTCAGTGATTCTGGATCTAAGTTGGCAGCCAGCAAGTACCCGAAGTCTTTTTTATCTCTGCCCACCACAGTGAGGATTTAAAGCCAGTGGGCCCCCAAAGCAGATCAAGCTACACAATTGTCTCGCCATGCAGAGGGCCTAGTCCAGTCCCATGCAGGCTCCACAGCCATTGATCTAACTTTCATGAGTTCCCACTCCTTTGGTTTGGTGGTCTCTGCAGGTTTCTCCATCATGATCTTGATGTACTTGCTCATAGAATCACTCCTCTTTCTCTCCCCCTGGACTCCTAGAGCTATGCCTGGTGTTTGGCTGTGGATCTCTGCATCTGCCTCCATCAGTCATTGGAGTAAAATTCTGTGATGACAGAGTATTCACCAACCTGATCAATGGAGCAAGCCAGCTCAGTTCAGACACCTTCTCCACTATTTCTAGCAGTCTAAGCTGGGGTCATCCTTGGGGATTCCTGGCAACTTCCCTAGCACTGGGTTTTTCCCTCCATAATGGTATCTCTGTTATTACTTTCTCACTCCATCCCTGTTCCAGCTCGACCATCCTATTCACTTATGTTCTCATTTGCCACCCTCTGCCCTCCATTGTCCACCCCTCACTACCCTCCATTGTCCACCCCTCACCTCAAGTTCACTCATAGCAGAATTATTTGTAATAGCCAGAACCTGGAAACAACCTATATGCCCATCAGCTGAAGAATGTATTAAGAAAATGTGGTACATATACACAATGTAGTACTACTCAGCAGAGAAAAACAATGGCATCATGAAATTTGCAGGCAAATGGATGGAACTAGAAAATATCATTCTGAGTGAGATAGCCAAGACTCAGAAGGACAAACATGGTACATACCCACTCATCAGTGGATAATAGAAGTAAATCAAAGGATAACCAGACAACAACCTACAACTCCAGAGAAGTTAGCTAACAAAGAAGATCCAAAGAGGGACACATGGACCGCCCTGGGAAGGAAGGCAAAATAGATGAGATCTCCCCGATTATAATGTTCTTTGAGATTTGAACTCTTCTTGATCAATACAAAATGACAGGGGAGATGTTCAGATGGAGAAACAGGTTCATGATAGATGTAAGAGAAATGTGTCATGTAGTCTACTGTCTGTTGGAACCCTGAGCGACACAAATTACTGGTGGCTGCTTTATCCTTTGAAGTGGGGCTGGTTATGTTCAAACCCAAGAAGTTGCAATGACATGAGAGGAAGAGGAGTGCATGACACAGGCAGTGGGGGTCCACTGTCAACATGTCACTGACATCCAAAACTCCCGAGTCACAACTTTTCTCCTTGTATTATTTCCTATGCACGCTGTTAAGTACTGACACTGCCTGGCCTTGCTCAGCTGGCTGTGAGATACTTGATATTCAGGCTTATTCAAGTTCACCTTCCTCACACGTTCCCAGATTTGTAGACATTAGCATTCAGACCAAATCCAGATATGACATTATTGTAATTACAGTTTAAAAACTCTTCATTATTTATGATTAAAAATTTGAAAAAAAAAAGTTTGTTCAGGGATTTGTTACCTTGCTTGAACTTTCTTGCTGTCTCTTGGGGATGATGTGAAGGATAGAATAAAGGAAGCTAACAGGGTGACTGCACAGAGTGACTCTCGTACTCCAGAGGCAACTTCACTGAGGGCCTGGGCAATGCCCTGTATCACTACCCTCTAGAACATGAGGGAACTGGCAAATCTCAGAGCCTCTGGCTATAATTACTTGTTGATCCAGTGAATGAAAGGCAATTTACTTGATGTGTTTCTAGAGGTGAAATGTTTTATTTTATTCTCTTCATGATGCCTAGAATCAATAAAGCAGTAAAAAGTTACAGTGCAAAGTCTTCACAAAGAAGTCACACACTTAAAAGAGAGACATTTCTGTCAAATTCTTAAATACTTTGGAAAAACAATAGTGAAGTATTTTAACTCAGTGCTATACAGGAAATAATGCTGCTCCAAGCTTGCTCATATGTGCATTATTCAGAAATCATTCCTTTTATAATTACTTAGATATAACTAATGATTTCCCAGCAGTAGATACACACATAGCTGTGAGTCATTTAGATAGTGAGAAGATACAGACATCTTAATGGTGCAACTGGTTGTCAAGTGAGTAAACTAATTTGAGTACAATCAATAATTATTAAATACTTTGTGCTTGTTTGCATCTTTCTAGCTGAACATTAAAAGGCAAAATTAAGCAAGATTCTGTACCTGTGCATTTATTATTTCTGTGGATAGTGGTGTAGATTATGGAGGATTTGATCAAATTCCAGTTCCTTCCCATCTATATGACTTCATACATTTTCGAGTCTATCAGTACTCCAGGGAAGTCTGAAGCTACCATAACTCTACGAGAATACACCTAAGTATTTATAAGGCAGTCTGATACAATGTTCACTTAACAAAACAACAGATGTAAGTTTGCTCCTAGAACCTATGATCTGAACTCTTCACCAGATTTATGATACCATACTTGATTTTTCTTTAGTGGAGCAGGCCTCAAATCTAGCCAGAAAGTGGTTAGTTAAACTGATAATCATCATGCCACTATTGCAGTAGTGGGGATATCTTGCCAAGCAAGCTGTGTTGTAATTCATGGGATCCACAGCTAGGTAGGTAAATTGATAGCATTTCTCCCCAGCAACTTACATAGCACTTTATGACAGCATGAAGCCTAGATATATTAACCTCAAACACTGTAAAGGATCTACATTCATAGAAATGGCATTTAGAAAAAGATGAGCTATTTATTGGGATACAGAGGTCTAAATTTTAATAATTCTTCCAGTAGCTATTTCTGAAATTCAAACTACGTAGAAATGTTTGTTCTTATATCACTTGAGAAGGTTAGAGTGCAAAGATTCTTAAATTTCCCTGAGACCCAACTGGTAACAGAAAATGATAAAAGATGGGACTATTTTGAGAAATTCATGGATGTCAAAGATTAATGACATCCCTATCAACAATACGCAAGTAGTTTTTATAGCTTGAAGATGGCAAGAAGAATCTGAGACGCCCAATTTAGATGACTGACATCTGGTTGAAAGTATAGGAAAGTTCATTGTTAATTCAACCAAAATGATGGCGAAAAGAAAGGAGAGTGTAATGTGCACATCTGACAAGTAGGTACTGATTGTCTGGGGTAACTATAACTGACTTTTTTTTCCTTCCTTGACTTGTATATTCTTGTGTGAACCATCAAGAAAAAAATCCCCTGGCATTATGTTTTAAAACTCATTACTCAGCATGGAGAAAGCATATACTCTTCAAGCCTCATTTAATTTGTATCTACAAGGAATGATGACTCCTAAGCTGGACCTCTAATTATGAACTTAGGAGAACAGGATGAGACGGAACACTGTGACCACCCATGAGCCCAGCTAATGGTTGTGTTAAGTGCAGTAAGGTGGAGACAGGCTTACAAAGCCAGCTTTGGCTGTGCTTCCATGGTGATGGAGGCCCGCAAAAAAAAAAAAAAAAAAAAAAAAAAAAAAAGTGGAGTGCATGTGTAATTCAAAGGACACATCACTGAATCAAAGCTTCGAGTACCTAACTCAAACCACACACTAGTCCTAATATAATGTGTGATAAATTGATTTCATATTTATTTGTATATGTATAAGAAAGTTGAAGTATTTTTGGTTAAAGTGGTGTGGATATTTTCATCATTTTGTTTCATTTTCAACCATTATATCTTACATTGTGCAATAAAAACCATTCAGTATTCTTGCAGATGTTATTTTAAATTTGGCCTAAATATGCATTTATACAGAATGAGCTGGTTACTTTTATTATTTATAAATATATTTCAACTAAATGGAGAATAGAACTGGGGAACACATTTCAGATTTGAGCAGGTGGCAGTCAGGCTTTCAGCTGTTGATTACAAGCTGCAAATTACTCAGAAGCATCCAGTTAACCAAATGCTGTGCTCTGAGTAACAGGAGTATTTCTGTATGCTACTTCCTTGGTCTTTATACATGGTACTACTGTGGTTTCAGGGGACAAGTGGGGTTCTCAAGATTTACTGGTCTAGAATATTTTTATTCAGTCTCTGAATCACTAAATACATTCTGCTGAGTTTATCTACATATTTTTTATTTTAACACTGACTGGCATTTTCTTATATGAGTAGTATTGTTATCCACTTCTCAGATGTTGATTGCTAAAATGATCTTTTGATAATTGGAACAGTAAAATAAAGGTCACACCTGTTTTCTTTAAATCTCTATCACACTCAAAATGTAATAATTACATGTTACAGTGTAATCAAACAGATTATTTCTTCTACAGCTCAATTGAAATACCATTAGAGTAAGATGATCAAATATCTATGATAACTATTTAAAGATTCTCTGAGAAATTTCAACAGATGATTCTAACCTAACCCATATATTAGGTCAAAATTGATTTCTAAGTATATCTTTCATTTACACTTTCCTTTTTGTTTGTTGTTTTGTTATTTTGGTTCTAATCAAGGTTTAACTATGCGCTTTAGGCTGCCTTGAACTCACTATAGCTGGCCTGGACCCCTAAGTCCTCCTGCTTCTTTCTCCTAAATGCTGACATTTCTGTATAAATGTTCTTGGACCTCACTTAGTTTTTGTTTTCTCCTCCTCCTCCTCCTCCTCCTTCTCCTCCTTTTCCTCCTCTTTATTCTTTTTTGTCTTCTTTCTGCTTCTTTTATTTCCTTGTTATTGATTTAGATAGAGTCTTACTAGGCATCCTTGGCTGCCCTAGAACTCACTCTGTAGACCATGCTGACCTCAAATTCATAGAAATGTCCCTGCCTCTGTCTCTCAGGTGCTAGTGTTGGGATTAAAGATGTTACCCACATACTTAGCTTCTTGTTTTTTCTTAAAACTGTTTTTTTTTTTTTTTTTTTTGGCCATAATCTGTTTGGCCCACCTCTATATTCTTCAGTAGACTTGAATATGTTTTCTTTTGTTATTCAAAAAAAACTATTTGAAGCATTCAAATATTGTAACACAAGGCAATACATGTTTCCCATGGTTAGTAAATGATCAGGGAATTTTATTTGATTTTTTTCCTTCAAATTTAGTTTACTATTAGAGTTGTCATTTTGTTTTTATTTGTTTTTATCATACTAACAGATATGTGTGTATATTCTCATTATTGTTTTTCAAGATCTTAGTGCAGATTCTACTTATTAATATCAAATAATCAGGAAAACTATAGTTTTCAGAATTTTATAGTGATTAAAACAGTGTTCACAGAATCAATTCCTGTAACAACAAAATCGAATTTAAAAAAATTTTAAAGTGGTAGTATATTTCGCTTATATTTTGTGTTTCAAACAATTTTTAGAAAGTAGTGTACTGACATGTTTTTAACTCAGGAGTCTAATTATTAGATATATCCAACACTGAAGACTGAATCTTTATATTATTGTTAGTTTTTTCATTCAACAAAAGAAACGAGACCACTTATTATATGTTTTTGCTGGGTTTGTGTGTGTGTTTGTTTGTTTGTTTGTTTGTAGCACAAATAGCATTTTGAGTAGTGGTATTAAATTCAGACTAAACACTTTATAGCATTTGTGTTTCTTGGAAGCAGTTATAAACTTGCATACAATAAAAGAATATCTACAGTCCTTTGTACAACCAGAGCACCTTCTGTACATTAGGCCACATCTGGTTTCTGCTTACAGAATGGTTGATTTGTCACTTGTCATTCCATTCTCCTTAGCTTCTTTCTGAACTTTTATTTGCTCAGTCGTAAACAGAGACTTCTTCATTCAGAGACTGTGATTACTGCAACACATTTGCATTCAGAGGATAAAGCTGAGATTCCAGGGGATAATAGCATAATATACAAAACTCAGAAAAGGAAACATTCAATTCAAATGTGAGGCCTGAGGATTCTTCTTTGATAATTCCTTTCCTCATGAAGCTAATACTCCATATTGCAAGATTAGTTTTTCATTTTTGATGGCTTTTTCTTTTCACTTTTTCTCTCTGTGAAAATTCTGATTCTCTGTTCCCCGGTGGATTCCTAAGCACTGCTTTATATAAAGAAAAAGTTGTTATATAGAGTTTCTAAGTTCACAAAATTTCAATAAATAAAGTGCACAATACTGAACTGCTGTCTTAGTGTTACTGTTGCTGTGATGAAACACCAAGAAAAAGAAACTTGGGGAGGAAAGGGTTATTTGGCTTACACTTCGACAACACTGTCCATCATGGAACGAAGCCAAGACAGGATCATAAACAGGACAGGATCATGGAGAGAGAAGCTGATGCAGAGGCGAGGAGCTGCTTAGTGGTATGCTTCCCATGGATTGCTCAGCCTGCTTTGTTATAGAATCCAGGACCAACTAGTCCAGGGTCAGAACCCCACACCATGTGCTGGGCCCTCCTCCATGAATCACTAAGAAAATGCATTACAACTGGATCTTATGGAGGCATTTTCTCAATGAAGGTTCCCTTCCTTCAGGTAACTCTAGGTAATTTGTGTCAAGTTGACATAAGCCTAGGCAACTATGTTCATAGCAGCATTATTCATAATAGCTGAAACCTGGACACAACCTAGATGCCCCTCAACCAAGGAATGCATAAAGAAAATGCAGTACATCTAAACATTGGAGTATTACTCAGGTGTAAAAAATCAGTGACATCATGAAATTTGCCAGCAAATGGATTGAACTAGAAAAAAAAATCATCTTGAGTGAGATAACACGGACCCAGAAAGACAAACATGTAAAGGATAACCACTCTACCATCTACAGCACCAGAGAAGCTTTGTGGCAAGGAGGGCCCAAAGAGAGATGCATGGATCTCCCTGGGAATGAAATAGAAGAGATCTTCTGAGTAAATGGGGTGGGTGGAGTGGGGAAGGGGATATGGAAACATGAGGGTTTGGGTTGGGCTGGTAGGGGGTGGGAAGGATGGGGAGATAATGAAAGAAGTCTTTTGATGGGAGAGCATTTTGGGGTTAAGGAGAAACTTGGCTATACCGTAATGTAAATGCATTTAGTTTAACTTCATAAATTCACATAATATTTCCCAGTTTAACACTGTTTGAAAATTCAAACTCGCCACTGAGACTCCAGGCAACCTTAACCTTAATCCCTTTAAAAGGATAAATGCAAATTGCATATGTCCAACATACAATGGCACAGAATATACATCACTATTTCAAAAGAGAGGAATAGGTGCATAGAGAGGAAATACCAGACCAAAGCAAGACTAAATCTTAAATCTCATCAGGGCCCTCATAAAATGCTGTAGCTCTATGGCCAATGTTGAAAGGTTTAGAAAGCTACACCCTTCAGGCTTAGCTGTCTACAACGTACTTCTTTCACACATGATGGCACAAATCCCAAGGTGTAGCTCCCCTCGGCAGATGTCTCACAGCTCTGTTATCATTTCAAACATCTCGGGTCTCCAAGGTAAGCCAGACTTCACATTCAAAGCTTCATGGAATAGCCTCTCATCACACCACACCCTGCCCCCCAGGAACTCCACCTCCATGTGTCTCTGATAGCATGAAGGTAGATTCCACAACTCTGTTCTTTGTGCATCTTACAGGAAACCAAGGCCAACAGCATGTTAACAACACTGCCAGCAGGAAGTGGACTCTGGCTTCCTGGAATCATATTTGAAGCAGGTTTGGTTTGTTGTTCCTTTCCAGGAGCAGATAACTTCTCCTGCCTTTTCCTTTCAAGAGGAGAAAAACTTAGCGGGCTGAAGTCTTGTCCAGACAGCACCCTTCCCTTTATTTTAGTATACATCAGGCTACTTCTTAATCTCTTTGATCTGTTCCTTTTCTCTTCAAACTATCCATTTTATATTTCTTTCTGTCTCACTGGTTGTTTTCTATTAGCTGTGGGGAAGAGTCAATGTTGAGCTGTTTTGAAATCTACTCTGCCTAAAATATTAGTCCATCACTATTACATGTAGCCACAGGCAAGGTCTTAGGACAAGATCAGAAAGAAGCCACATTCTTTGCTAAAATATCATAAGATATGTCTCTATACCCCAGTAACAATATTAATATTGTTCCCCTCTCAAACCTGTTGCAGTCTCCATAGTTTGCATAGCTTTCAGCACTACTGTCTTCCAAGCTCCTACTAGGATGGCGTATCAAGCTCCTCTTAACTGCATTCAGTCACTCTTCTCATCCAAAGTTCCCAAATCTTCCACATTCCTCTAAAACCAAGGCTGATGTGGTATGTCACAGTCATAAAAGACTTCGGGGGTAACAAATTCTGTCTTAATTACTATTGCTATGGTAAACATCATAACCAAGTCAACTTATAGAAGAGATCTAGGGCTTATAGTTCTAGAGGGAATAGAATCTATCACCAGCATGGTGATGAAGCATGGTAGCAGGGAGATATGGTAACTGGAGAACTGGAGATATGGCAAAAGAAGATATGGCAAATTAAGAACTCTTATCTTGAACCCCAACAGGAAGCAGAAAGTGACTGAATTGGGAATGGAATGTAACTTCTAAACCTCAAAGCTTGGCCCAAGTGACATTCTTCATCTAGCAAAGTCATGCCTATAAAATTGCCCAAACTGTGTCAACAATTGGGGTCCAAATATTAAAATTCCTGAGACCATCAAATCAACAAATGTTGGAGCTCATATTTGATATGATTTTGTATGCCTTCTTGAACAAGATCTGTTTGAATCATTAGGTTAAATATATTGTGTTTAATTTGAGCCAAGAAAAACATCACTTTTGGAAAGGTTAAAGTTTTTAATATGTAACCTCCAATGGCATATTTGATGGAGAATATAAAGTATATAAAATACATGTCCAGCATTTATATGACAACAAAAATTCCTCCAAAGTCTCTTCTCTTCTTTCCACCTCGGACTAAATACTGTTTAAAACGCAGCACTAAACATTTAACCTGTGCCAGTTGCAGTCTCCCGAGGAGACCTACCAAGTATCTGTTTCCAGTTTACCTTTGCTCTGAGGACTTTAGAGACTTATGATTTTCCTAGTTAATGAGTTCCCAGTCACCATGGTAAGGCTAGCTTTCCACATTCTTTCATGGCAGCCTGGTGATGCCATTAGTTACCAGCTCTGCTGAAATACTTTGACTTTGCAATCATTTGGACAGCAATTCAACCTTAAAAAGTTAAAGTTGTAAATCATACCCCCACACTCAGATTCTCCAAGGTGAAATCTAGGAATCTGTGGTTTTAATAGGTACTCTTTGTCAATCTGCTGTGGAAACAGATTTGAGAATTATCTCAGAAAGAATCTTGACTCAGTGTGACCTACAAATTTAACCAAAGGGCATTGTCCTCCAAAGTCTGCCCTATTTTTGAGTTATAAATTACAATTATAATGAATGATAGCTTCATCCAAAGTCACATTGAATCCTCATGAAATTTAGTGTTTATCCATTTTACAGTCTCTTGAAAGATAAATTACTGTGGGTAATTCTAGAGAGGAATTGTAGAATTCTGTTAGTCAACTTTTACTTCTTTGTACTAAAGAAAATTCTAATTTTTTTTTAAAGATCTATACTCATTGTACAGGAAAAATATTCAATTAAAATTAAGGATAATGGCCTTACCTAACTAATTTGGAAATAAATAAGAGGCAGATGTGGAAATATTAGGAAATAAAGACTTTTTAAGTATTAATTCTATGTCTGTCAGAAGTATACTTCATATTCATTTTGTTGGTGCTACAAAAATAAAATGTTAGAACTAGAAATGTTAAAAATATGAAAGTAATTAATATTTCTGTACTAAGTGAACCTCAGAACATACGTAACTGAAATCAGCATTTTGGTGTCTCCTTTCTATTTTTTAAATTATTTTGTGGATCAGAATTTGACTTCTGGAAGTCAAGGTTATTTCAAAAGTATTCAAGCTTCTAATTCCTGGCAGTTGATTTATCATTTTCTATTTACCTCTAGCTGTTTGCTATTTGTGACAGTCTCAACGAATACAGCAAAGAGTCAGAAATATGTCTCACATAGGAAACAATCTTAATTATCTTTATAATGATTCTTGATTTAGAAGTTCATTTATGGAGAAAATAGAAGTGTATTGATTCTCAAGTCATCAGCATAAGGTGAAAATATAAATAGTATTTACTACATTTTTGTTTTCAATAGACTTGCTACTCGGCACACATCATTTAAGTCTCATAACATATTTGGAGTTCACTGAAATTTGCTTATTTCCAGATATATTTTACTCTTGCATGGCCTTTTAACCATCAGTATAACTATTTACAGATTTCACTAAGTACCACAAATAATATCCTAAGATTCCTTTAACACTTCTTTTCCTATTAGACCTTGTAACTTCCAGTAATGCCTCAAGTAAGAAGGACTATTTACGTTTGTTTCAAAAGATTTTGCAATATTTCTTGCTGATTATTGAACTATAAGAACGCTGACTGAAATCACCAAGAAAACTATACAATTCCTCTCTAGAATCTAGGCATAATAATTTATCTTTCAAAAGACTGTAAAATGCATAAATACTAAATTTCATGAGTAATTTCAATGTGACTTCAGATGAAGGTATCATTCATTATAACTGTAATTTATATGGAGGACAGTGCCCTTGGTTAAATTTGTAGATCACACTGAGTCAGGAGTCTTCCTGAATATGCAAGGGTTGTTGATCTACACCACTATTTCCAAATTGCTTTATTTTCACTGTGTTAAAAATTTGCTACAAACAAAACTGAGAATTTATTTATTAGTGAAGGACATAAAATTTACTTTATTCTTCAGTAATATGGATGTAAACTCTAAATGTGAGATGCATGCATCCTGATAATATGGATATAAGGACGGAATGCACAGACATTGTAGACTCTGTAGCTGAAAGAGTTAATTTTCTTAATCATTTGCTCCTTGATATTCTGTTTGACCATTGTCTGAGTTCCTAAGTAGTTGCTTTTCTAAACAGTGTTTGCTTATCTCAGAAAAATAATTAGTGTTGTAATTTATTAGTAATGGTCACTAGAACTAGTAATAGGTCTTATAAGAATTATAAGAACTGGGAAATTTGCATTTTCATACTGTAATAAATTTATATTAGTTTCATTTTAATATAATTGCAGAAGATCTGTACTCAGAGCTTTTACAATAACAAATACTTTATTACATTCAGAAATATCAGTCAATAACTATGGAAGTTTATCAACAAGATTTTATGGTGCTAACATCCATCATGGTATTCTAAGTTATTGGCAAATATATATACATCTCAAAAATAAATAAGTAGATGGATGAATTGTTATAATGTCTTATTAATAAAAACAAACCTGGGAGCCAGATATTGGGGTGAATGCTGAATGATCAGAGAAACAGTACAAGCCACAGCTAACCTCACCTCGCCAGTTCTTCAGCTGATCCTGTTTTCTCAAACTGGAAGCCTCTCTGTCCTCATTCGAATGGATCTCAGCTGAACAGCTGCTAAAAGCCAAAAGCTTAATGAGACTCTAGTTCCTGGTCCTCATGCCTTATATACCTTTCTGCTTCCTGCCATCACTTCCTGGGATTAACGATGTGTGTCACAATACCTGGCTGTTTTCAGTGTGTCTTTGAACTCACAGAGATCCAGGCAGATCTTTGCCTCCTGAATGCTAGGATTAAAGGTGTGTGCTACCACTGCATAAATCTGTTTAATATAGTGTCTGTTCTGTTCTCTGACCCCCAGATAAGTTTATTGGGGTGAACAATATATCAACCACAGATATATTTTATATATTTATTCATATTCACATATATATTATAATGTCATATAGCATATTATAGCACACAATACTTCTGCCTCAGGGTTCTAATTTAACCTTATCCCAGAACCTTATCCCAGAGCCTGAGGCAAAAGGATCATGAGATTTGTCATACAGCATTGGTTACATAGCAAGACTCTGCTTCAAAATTGAAATGAACACCAAAATCTGTTATTTTTATGTCATAACCCCATTAGTTGATATAGAGCTTGGCCTATCATTATTTGACTCACATTAAATGGAATGCCCTACTGCTGTGGGATGGTCTGTATGTCAAATTGCTCTGATTGGTCAATAAATGAAACACTGATTGGCCAGTGGCCAGGCAGGAAGTATAGGCGGGACTAACAGAGAGGAGAACAGAGAAAACAGGAAGGCGGAGAGAGTCACTGCCTGCTGCCGCCATGACAAGCAGCATGTGAAGACGCCAGTAAGCCATGAGCCATGTGGCAAGGTATAGATTTATGGAAATGGATTAATTTAAGCTATAAGAACAGTTAGCAAGAAGCCTGCCACAGCCATACAGTTTGTATGCAATATAAGTCTTTGTGTTTACTTGGTTGGGTCTGAGGGGCTGTGGGACTGGCAGGTGACAGAGATTTGTCCTGACTGTGGGCAAGGCACAAAAACTCTAGCTACACCCTACTCATCCTAATTCAATATTTGATTTGAAAACTTTGTTTTCAAATTTTCTTATACTTTTATTTTCAGAATACAAGTACTAATTTCTTTTAGTAGTAAGCTGCTATATTGTTTTGTTGTTTGAAAGGAGGCAATGTAAGTTTCTAGTGAATGATAATATAAGAGCTAAGAAATGGACTTTGGAGAGAGCATTTTTTTACTTGTCCCAATTTATGGGAACAGGGACACTATCTGTATTAAACACCAGTGGCTCAGGGTTTTAAAATATTCAATAAGTAATGAAAGACTATTATAATAAAAACTTCCCTAAATAAGTGCCAATAGTACTATTTAAAAGAAGTAATGTAGGGCAAACATTGTTGCTAATACAAGCATTCATACTGAAGATTGTTAACGCTACATATTGATCAATTAGGAAATGATAATTGTTAATCATCTTATAACTTATGATGTGAAGAATACATATCTTGATATTCATACTTCATGGACTTTATTCTCCACAAATGAGTACAAATACCAGATTTCTTTGCATTCCTATGTTTTATTTTTTATTTTGTTGGTTTTTTTTTCAGAAATTTCTTTTCAGAGAAGAGTTGAAATTATAAAGCATTTCATATTTTTTATGGATTACTTTTTCTGACATGAAATGGCATCAGAGGGGAAAAAAGAGAGTAGAAGACTAGACAAGTTTATGATGAGCTCAATGGATGAAATATAGTTGAGTGTAAACTTAACACACGACATCAGTAAAGAATTGCTACACAAAGTGCACAAGGACAACTTCTAGCTAAATAATCTAATGGGAAGAGACTAATTTGTAACAGGGAAGGGGAAGTATTCAGTAATAAGTTTAATACTTGTGTGGTGGAACAGATTAAAACTTTTAAATACTAAAGAACACAGAGTTCTCATTTAATAAATCAAAGAATTCAACATCCCTCATGTTTAGTTATAAATTTGGCATGATTCAAATTTAAAACATGAATACCATACTCCTACAGCTTGAAACATAGTGAAAACATTGCAAAAATAAAAAAGATCAACAGAAATGTCTTGTAAAACATAATAGGCATATATAAATCATATTAATACACAAAATATTAAAAGCATCCTAAAGGTATGAACAAGATAATGTAGTACAATAATATGAACACACAGTTCAGCCAAAGCAAGAAAATGATATAGAAAAGTCAGCAGTAGATCTACCATATAGATCATACTCTGGTTCACACACAACCAATAATAGATGTCACTCTATAACAGTGGGACAAAAATCTGTGCCATATGTTATGAAATAATTTCCAGACATCTAAACAAAATCAGTTGTTTCAGTATTTTCAACAACTCAAAAACCTTCAATGCTAGATTGCTCCAAGGTTTAAAACTAAAACATGAATGTGTATGTAAAATAGATAGAAGCTATTTTTTAAAGTTATTAATCATACAACATGGCATGATAGTTTGTAGAGGTTTGAACGAGACCTTCCCCCCATTAGGCTAGATGTTGCTGGGGCCAGTAGAGTAGGTTTAAGAGATATAGCTAGAGGAAGAACATCACGGTGTGGGGCGGGGCGGGGCGGTGAACTTTGGAGTTTAAAAGCCCAGTGCTGATGACGGTTAGGATATTCACTAGACTGGTCACGAGAATAGACCAGTCCAGGCACCCTCTAGACCGCTGCCAGCACTCCAAGGTGTGGTCAGGCTGAGCTCCTGGAATACAATCAATGAGAGAGAGGAGGGAGTCTGCAGGAGAGGGACATCGAGATCATGATGGGAAGATGGGAAAACATGCAGAGCTGACCGGCCACACTAGTGGAAGCCCATGAACTGTAGACTAGTGGCTGTGGAGCCCCCATGGGACTGGACTAGGTCCTCTGGATATGGAAGACTATTGTTTGGCTGGAACTGTTTGGGGATCACCAGGGGATCGGGATCCCTCCCTGGTGCATGGACAGGCTTTTGGGAGCCTGGTGCCTGTGGTGTGACACCTTGAGCAGCCTTGGTGCAGTGGGGAGGGGCTTGGACCTGCCTAGGCTCAGTGTGCCTGGCTCTGCTGACTCCCCATGGGAGTCCTTGATTTGGGAGACTTGGGGATGTGGGGTGGCTTGGGAGGGAGCGCTGGGGGGTGGGAAGAGGGTGGAGGCTGGATCTGTGGGTGGTATGTAGAGTGAGTAGAAAATTTCTTAATAAAGAAAACTGAAAAAAAAAATGTTAATAAAAAAAGAACCCTTGGGACTGGAGAAGTGAAAAAAAAAAAAAAAAAAGCCCCGTGCCATTTCTCTGCTTCCTGTTTGTGGTTTGCAAATGGAGCTCTCAGGTGTTTCTGTTGCCATGACTCCTGCACACTGCCACCATTCCCTGCCATAGTTAATTCTTATCACTCTGGAACCATAAGCTCAAATAAACCCTCCTTTCTGTAAGGAATTTGATCATATCAACTGAAAAGTATTTTACTTGCAGCCCTTTAAAGAATGGCCAGAAAGCACATCATTAAATAGTAACCAGGAAGATCAACTCCACTACCATAATTTGTTTATTTGCTTTGCAGTTTAAGTGTACAAATAGAAAATAACATTGTCTATCATTAGCAAATTTCCAACTCAGACCATAAAGATTAATTTCTGCATATGTGAATTATAGACGTTCTTAAAATTGAAAACATAACTGGCACCATTTGAGCCAATGTTTCTACGTCTTGCCTCATAGGAATTTTTGGAAGGATATTATAATAACATAGTAAATAATTGGAAACATAGTAAATAATCATCCAAATGCTCATCAGAAGTGGACCAATGTGATTGATTGTGGAATTGTTGTGTTGTTAGAATATTGTAGTATAGTGAGATCAGAGGAAAGACCACCATATGAACAATGCAGGACATTTCCAGAGTAGCCACATCTCTAAATGAGGAGAATGTATGTATGATGGTGAATTAAGAGATCATCTAACTCTTCTGCGTATGTTAGGTTACCTATGCCTGACTATGTAACTAAATTTACACTTATTTATTTATATGTTGTTTCTAGAACAATTCATAAATCACAGATGACGTCTTTAATGTCAGAATGAACTCATGTGTGCAGTGGGCCCACAGCAATAGAAATGAGATATCATAGTGAGCTTTATACAATGTATCTACCTTACCAAATGGTAAATATCCAATTACATTATACATGTGTATGAAGTGTAGTATCTAAATAGTCCTCTATAAAAGCATCTTCCATGTCTGCTTCAGAAAAACATGTAAATTGCTACCTTGAATTACAAAGATAATCAGAGATTTTCAGATATAAATCTATTCATAATAATAGCATTAAAATTTTCAGTTCTCAATTTCAACAGTTATTAAAAGCACAAATTCTGCTTAAAAAATACTGTCCCTCTTCTCTAACCATGGTGACAAATAGGAGAAGAAAGTAGTGTAAACTTATTCCTAAATGCTGTGCTGGATGTTGTATACAATCTTTTAATAAAGATGTTGGTGGTGATTATAGAATGAATTAGTGGTTCTTATGACTTCAGTGATGAGTTATTTAAAAGTTAATACTAAATGCTTACTTTGAGGAAGGCAGTGACAAAATAAATTCTAGTAGAAAGAACCAACAAAGTCGTGAACATTCTTCTGTGAAATAACTTCACTTTAAAAAGAAAGAAGCCATGCATAAAATCAGCATACAAGTTGGAGCATACTTCCATAAGAAATTGGAACAAGTACATATGAAACCTATTAAATAGTTTTCTTAGATATTATTTACTATGCATTTGTTTTGTCAAGAAATACCAACCAATTTGAAAATAAAATGTATTAGCTAGTTTATTTCAGCAATTATGCAATTACAAATGATTGCAATTTGTTTGAAATATAACCATTTAAATAAAGAAAATACTTCAGACAGGATACAATAATCTTTTATTTTTCTGGATCAGTTATAACTCAAAGAAATGAAACTTTATATTCATCACATGAAGTTTATCAAACCAATAAGGAAGTATGAAAAGAAGCAGTCTAATGTTACTTTTAAAGCTATCTCGGGATTAAGCTGCATTCCATTGTCACTAGAAAAATATGTTTTAAATATAACAATAACTCTACTCTGAAAATTTATAAAATGTAGCCACAGAAATATATTTTGTCATATACAGTAGAAGTTTAAATAAATACAAAAATAAAATTTAATGGGTTAGAAAAGCCTTTATATAATAATACAGCATTATAACTTTGCAATTAAGAAGAAAAATGATGCAGAGATTTAATTAGGCATTTAAAAGATCTTGAGTGTCTACTACTTCAAACCCAACACTATGCAATTTTTTCTTTTATATGCACATGCTTAGATGTTATAACATTGCCATTAAGTTAAAAGGCATATGAGTTATTTTAAGTTAGAAACTCTGTTAATAAAAAAAAATTGAATGCTTTTCCTGACTTAAACTTTATGCAAATGTATACATGTACTGAAATATCACATAGTGCCCCCTAATAATGTATTTTTATGTTAATTAAAAATGATGTCACATAGATAAAATTCATAGCAATGTAAAGATTTAGTATTAACTCCCTAAATTTATAGGGTGTATGCATGCTAATATTTTTAAGCCTGCTTACATGCATGCTTATATACAAATTGCACAAGTAAGTAGATGTAAAATATTCATAAAACATGTTAAAGCCCTTTACAATTCAGCAACTGACTTCACAAATGGAACAAGAGGCTAAGAAGTTGGTGATAACCAATCAAGTTGGAATGGGCAGATAATAAAATAGTAAGATAAAAACTCTACTGGGTGAGTAGAGTGAGATGGTTACATAAATATATACAGCCCAATATAGAAGAGAAGCCCAAAAGAAGTGCATCCAAAATATTTGTAAGTTCAAAGATAATAAATTAGGACTGCCAAGATGGGGCACAATTATTTGAAAGAAGAGAACACTTTTCTAAGCACGCTGAATGTAGGTAGTTGCTGGGTGTGGTGGCGCATGTCTTTAATCCCAGCACTTGGGAGGCTGAAGTCTACACTGGGAGTTCCAGGACACCCAAGGCAACACAGAGAAACCCTGTCTTGAAAAACAAAACAAACAAAAAGAAAAAAGAGGAGAAAATGAAAGAAAAGAAAGTCAGTAGCAGTCCGGATTATAGGAAGAGGAGAATGAAAGAGGCCACCAGATGTGGGGGCGGGAAATGCACAAGGCATGCTCTGAGAACCTAGTCCTGGGAAAAACAAGCATCGTCAACTGTGGCTTGCCTCTTCTAGCTGCATATGGCCATTTCATGGTTAATCTGCCAGGCTACTTAAGGGTTTGTAATTCACTAAGTTTCTCAAGATAATTAAAGCATTAAACTTTCAAGTCCTGTATTTATAAGCTTAACCATCAATTAAACAATAAATAGCACAGTATCATGAGATCATTATTTCTATCTGTATAAATATGTTCATATTTAACTCTATTAGAATTTCACCATGGAAAATAATTGCTATGTGACTTAATATAATGACCAAGGAAACAAATATATTTTAAATATTAAGGAAAATGCAAATTCTACAATGAGTTTGAAAAGTCGGGATTCTAACAGAAGTTTTAAACATTCTTAAGAGTAAAATGCAGAATTGCACCTTATACACCATCATTGTAAGTAACTGTGAAACCAGTAGTTATTTCAAAGTTCCTATAGTGAAACTGTGATTATTATCATACCTGTATTTGATTTTAGATAATGCTATCAAATTGCATACAGAGATGTGCAACACGTATTTTCTTTCTAAACACATAACCCAAAGAGATAACTTTCATTTTAGGAAAACAAAGTACCAAATGGCTTATCATTTGTGATAATCTTCTGAATTCAATCTTTATTAGTAACAATCAATACGTCAACAATTTAGCATGTGCTTTAGTGATCTGATGGCCTGTTAGCCACATGAACTTCGAACTTCCCTTTTACAAATGACTATTCTAATCTTCCTTTGGAAATATAATTTATGTGAACATGATGACTTACTATTTATCCCAGTATTTTCATGGAATAGAAATTCCTATTGTATGGCCTGAAAATATCTTTTTTTTTAATGGTAACATAGGTGCTTCCCAGATGTGAGACACTATTGAAATGCAAGTATCTTCCAAAAGATACATGAAGCAAGTAAAGGACAAGGAATGGGATATTTTAGGAGCAAATTAAAGACATTGAATCTGCAACAAAGCTGAAAAAAATCTATAAAACTTTCAAACTTAAAAAGAGAGAACGGTTAAAATTTGCATCATTTGTATAAAAGGCAAACATTCCAGGAATAATAGCTAATGTCTACATACTATAAATAGAGCAAACATTTCTGCTTTATGTATCCTGACATGAGTGAAATGTGCTAACGAAAGAAAATTAAGGAACACCAACATTCCGTTCACAACAAAGCAATAAAATTATTTACTTTGACTCTGATGGCTTCCTGCCTTTACTGCAAAAAAGGAGAAAGAGAAGAGAGATGCGAAGAGAAAATAAGCTAGCAGATGGGCAGGAGAGAGAGGAAAAGTCTATTTTAAAATCAAGGAAAACACTATTTTTCATGTGAGTGAAGACAGAATCCAGATGATCCATTCTTTTCTTGAATTTCCGTTAGTGTGCTTGGGACATCTTAAAAGTACTGAGCTGCTTTAAGCACTCGGGAAGTCCCCTGATGGCTGGATTGTAGTATACGAGAATAAACATTCAGTTCTACTCTGTATGTTCCCAGAAAACAAAACACTGCTGTATCCACACAAACAACAGTAAATTCCACTTCAACGTACACAGTTAAGAGGGCATAAATAAAATTATGGCTGGGATCTTCTGTAGCCTACCCTATTCATCCCCAAATAATGAACCTGCACACAGCACTGGTGGATAGAAAATCTAATGAACAGATAGTAAAAGCTTATGTGTAGCTGGTGATCATCATAGACCTGCTTGGGGAAGAAGGAAAAAAAAAAGCTGATTGTAGCAATTGACTTTGTCTCATCTGTGCCCAAACCGATTGACTGTCAGGAATTATACATGTCCCAACAGCTTCCTGTCCCTTGGACTTAAGCAGACAGCAGCGAAGAAGACACACACACACACACACACACACACACACACACACACACAGTGCATTTTACAGTCTGACTACTGAAAACACAAGATTTGAACTGATCCATATTGGACACATAACATGTAGGGATGGATCTGTACTATCAGATTTAAACATTCTCATGATACAATGTTGTCAAAAATGACAAACATGTTCATGCTACTTCTTGATGCTTGCAGTATGGATTGTTTGATGAACAAAGTTGGGAACTGTTTTTAAGTTCGTGTCACTCAGGCAGGTCTCACGTGGGGGAATCATTAATCAATCCCCATTACATTGTTTCTGCATTATGTAACCACCAGCTAGATCTGCTGCATTCCTGATACACAGTTCATTGCTTGAACCTGTAAGAAAGTCAAATTGGAAACGCTCTATGAAAACAAACAATGATGTTCACTAGTTTTTTATTATTATTATTATTAACTACTGAATATTTTAGCACAGTTTATGTTTTCACAGAGTTATACATGGAACAGAGTTACTTGTTACATCACACGAAACGTCACTAATGGTCAGAAAGAAGGCCTCTGCGTTAAGTTGACAATAGGAGCACATCGCCCAACGTTGTTTCAGAGTCCTGGCTGTGGTTGGAGCTGATGCCAGTGTCTGAATCTGTGTCATTTGTGTATGTGTTGAACACCCTTTGAGTTAATGGAGGGATCTCCGCGCAGCTGCCGGGAGCCTCGGATTCCTTCCCTCTGGTTTCTTTTAACTGGCATCCATCTTTGTTGCCAATGTGCAGCGAACTGAACTCCTTGGCCAGGAGTTCGTACTCTCTCGCTTTCATCTGAAGCAATGAGTCACTGTGTTTAATCTCTTTCTGGATGCCACTCAAGTGAGAGTGGATTTTCAAACCGGCTTTCATACTTTTCTCCAGATCGCACTTCACGTTTTCTAAATCCGGGCTTTCTACTTCACCTGCAGCTGCTCCCTCTGGATCCTCACCTCCGTCGATGCCCGAGCTCGTCACCTCTCTCTCAATTTCAGCCGAGAGCTTTTCGATGAGCACTCTATAGTATTGCAACCGTTCTTCCAACTGTGCCATTCCCTCACTCTCATTCAGGTCCACCAGAGCCTGACTGTCCTCGGGTTGGAAGTCGAGCTTTTGCTCATTTTCATTGAGCCTGGGCATTGAATACGCCGCGTGAACATAATTGTCCCCATCGTTCCCTACCCGGTCCAAGTGGATCTTAGCTTCACATTTTTCAATTTCCATATCTAACTCTTTCATTCTTTGGACTTGCTGGTGAATAGTGTGGTCCTGAGAAATAATTAGATGAACCAAAGTCTCCATATTGTCCCGATCATGAGAAACCGTGTCCTGCTTAATTTTAGCCAGTTTCCGGAAGGTTTTCCGGACGATTCGTTTTTGTTTATCCGGTGGCAAAGTTTTCATGTAATTCGCAGGACTGAGCTCCCAGGGTTTTTCACTATTCTGCACTAGTTTGGTTTCGGCCGTTCTCCACAGTGGAACTGGCAGAAAGGCGTCTGTTTTAACCAAAACAAACTGCATATTGGCCTGCTCATCTCCCCACGCCTTCCACAGCTTCAGGATCCTCGTCAGCGGAGGAAGGGCCCGCTCCGAGCCCCTCCACTTCTCCACGATGCAGTAGTCGCTGGCCTTGCCCAGCAGAAATCGCTTCTCTCCAAACGTAGCCTCATGTTCCTCCAGCAAAGCCTGGATGACGTCGGTGGAGGTGGTGCGTTTGGTTAATCCACAGACAATCTTTTCCTCCTGGCAAACCCAAACCACGATTTCCTTCTCTTCGGGATCCATGTCTTTAGTTGGAGATCTAAAAGGAAAACAAAGAGTATTATATTTCTGTCACCACCTGTGTAAACGCAGAATGGTGGTTTGGCATTAAAGCCTTTTCTTGCCTCTGCCTTTAATGAGGGACATACTTTGAGGTTGTGACTACAGAATAGGAAGGTGTTCTCTAAGGCATGAACGCAAAACTATCAGATTTTTGTATTCAACTGTCCCTTTTAGCTGTTTATGGAAAGGGCAACCTGTCACTGAAAAACAATTGAAGTGATTTTTTTTTTTTATTTAATCTTTTAAAATTAGTCTTGCCATGCTGGCAGAACTGATACTGTGACAATGATGACAGACAGACAAAAGAAGACATGGGATGAGACATTTCCCTTTATGCTGGAGTCTTAAGATTAAAGTAAAAACAGGTAAATAAAGGTAGAAAGGGTCAGATTAGGTATTACATAGAGTCAAAAATAGTTGACTCTGTGGTTCTATATTCAATGCAGTCATTTTTTTCCTTGAGCAAATTCTTATGCCAACTCTGCACAAGCATGGCTGATATTACAGCACAAACAGGAACAGCAATGAACAAATAAGATGGTTATACAGGAATCTGTTACAAAAGTAGTATCATGTGTCAATTTTTTTTTTGCATTTGCATAGACCACTCAAGGGAGGAAGGCTTCATTCACAGTTTCAGAGGCTTCTTTCTGGTACTTGGTTCCAAACACTTGGGAAGAACATCAGGGTAGGGTAAGAGGCATGTGGAGCAGGGAATATAGTAGACAGGAAACAGACAGAAGAGACAGCTTGTAATGTGATAAATAAGAAACAAAACAGAGTCCCGACAGGAAAGAATCATGGTCCCAAAGACATGCCTTAAATGACCAGCTTCCTTCACCTGCCTGTCCTATACAACAGTGTTGGGTAAACGATGAAAAGATGATGGTCTACAGGATTATTGCTTTAGACACAGAAACATTAGAAAGAGATTTGAGGTAGAGTATGCATGCCCATAGATTTGATAGCATTTCCTCTTTTTGCTATTAATGGCATATATATATATATAACCTAACAAATTACTTGAAACAGACTACTTTCTAAAGGTGAACAAATGTTTTATTATGGCTCACTGTTCTACATGCACAAGGCCTAGGGATTTCATCTAATGAAGACTTCTTTCTGATAAAAATCCCACTGTAGTATAGTGGTATCCTCTGACAAGACATAGAAAAGGCACATGGCCATATGTGGCTACACTCTATTTTTGAATATATGATTATATGCAACCTTAATCACTTCCTTAAGGTTATATTTCTAAAGTCCATAGTTACATAAAGTGTCCAGTTACATTAAGTGCCTCTTATTACTGCAAATATATGGCAGAAACCCCTGTGTGAACTCAAATGTAAATTAAAATATAAAAGAGTATTTGTCCAGAGGTGGATAAAAATAGTTTTCTTAAGTTAAAAAGCAAGGGAACTCCATAATTGCTAATACTCTCCCTGGAGAACTGTTAAAATCTTATTTCCATTGTGAGTGTAAATCACATGGACTGTGTCTTTCACAATACCTTTCTAAAGAACGCTAGCAAACAAGTGATATAATTTATACTCCAATGTGATTTATGATGCCATGAAATGTATGAGTGTAAAGAGATTTGCTGTGCGTGCTAAGGCAAATTCATTCATCACTTTATGTAATAATCCTGAGCCATATATTCAATGAAGAAGTTACCAAAGACATTGTTACTATTTCATTCAGCACTTAGAATGTAAAGTTTAGCAAAACTCACTAATACTATTCAATGGATTTTCTTTCATGTGGAATACACATCTCCCTTTAGCTATTGACTTCTGAGATAAAGAAGAAAATCAGTGACACTAAGAACCATAAAAGATCAAAATCATTCCCTAGCAGAAGTCTTAGTAAAATGAAATATTCAACTATGGAATTTTATAGCATGAGCCAAAATCTATACTGGATTTTGACAATTATCTTCCAAAATGTTTTCACTTAGTAAATCATGTTGAATAAGATATTTTTAAAAGAAATGTGGTATTTTGTCTATGTTTATAGTTCATTGGCTAATTATGTGCCACACAAAATGTGTTAGAATTCACAACAACAGAAACATTATATTCTTACTAGTAGAGAAAAAATGCACAACAATGTTCTTAATAAAAAGAAGTGTGTTTGCAAAGAAATTTGTAAAGACCAATTACAATCTGTGTCATGGAAATTAGGTATAAATTAGCTGTAAATAAATCTATACTTTTAAGAGTTTTAGCCCTGTACATACAATACCCAAAATTACTGTAAATGTTTTTATGCTTTGTGGTTAGGCATAGATTACTTCAGCTTTGATGATTTTAAAAGCAGTAACTCATTCTGCAGTTTTGATTAATTACACCTTATTACACATAATTTTTCATAAAAACATAAAATATAAACTTGAGTTTTGTCTTAATTATCAACATTAGATGATAGTACAAATAGCTATGATATTTAAAAAGGAAAAATTTTAAGTTAGTTATTTAAATGTTTGGGGTTTGCAAAAATCTATTCAATATACATAATATTGGCCCAGCAAGATAGCTGCCCATCTGAGTTTAATGACCCCCAGGATCCATATTTTTTTTTTTTTTTTTGGTTTTTTGAGACAGGGTTTTTCTGTGTAGCTTTGCGCCTTTCCTGGAACTCGCTTTGGAGACCAGGCTGGCCTTGAACTCACAGAGATCCGCCTGCCTCTTCCTCCCCAGTGCTGGGATTAAAGGCGTGAGCCACCACCGCCCGGCTAGAATCCATATTTTATAGTACAGAACTGACTCTTACAAATTGTTTTTCTACCTCCACATGCCTTCAGTGGCATGTACACACATACACACACACACACATAAACACACACACATACTCACACACAGAGCCCTATATACCTACAAATACATCAAAACAAATAAAATAAGAAATTTAAAAATACAATATTAGAAATCATAGCAATGAAATATAAAAAATTTGAAATATTCCAGGCATTCTTCTCATATCTGCCATACATTAAATCATTCACTTGTCACAATTCTCTAGGGGCAGCAGTTATCAATTTCAATTCACAAATAAAAAAAAAAAAGCATGAGAATATTCCAAGTTCATTAATTGGATGCTTTAGAGATGTGGGTTGAATAAAAAATGTGCTATTTTTATTGAACTTTATCATTAAAACATTATCTTAAGAGAAAAATCGACTCATAGTCACTGCAAAGCACTCGAATAATCTAGAAGGACTTTTCTCATTTGCAGCCATGGGGAAAGTGTGCAGGAATGTGTGAACTTCTATAATACTTTTAAAAGACTACTCATGTTTCTAAGCTGACACAGTAGTGAAGATTTTCTGGCTGCCTTGGATATCTCCATTAGTTGACAAAACATGTATATTCAAAACAAACAAACAAAACATAGCCATTGCTGTTCTCTTTGTATTTAGTTCTCGTCTTCCATAGTGGTTGTCACCTGACCTAATGCATTCTTGAGCCTTATATTAGAAGTATGAATGACACTGTTAAAAAGGGAGCAGAGAATGCATTTTATGAAGTGCCATAGTGATGTGCATGGCCATTGCCCAACATCTCCAGCACTCCTACACCAACTGGATGTTTCCTACTTTGAATCAAGTTATTACACACTGAATTTTCGCTGCCCCAAAAGGTGGATAATCTTTAGCTTTGGCCATCAAGCTGCAATAATGTTCATTACAGGCAATGAAGAAAATTTTATTTATTCCATATTACATACAAAACAATTGGGGACTTTATTATAATCTCATAATCTCACTGGCTCTGAGCTAATTTTTTTTTATTTTGAAATACCAGTTTTATTTTTACAGTATGTCTTTTTAATAAACCATTCCATGTATTTTTTGTACTGATTACTCATAATTCTACAAGATATAATACAAAACATTTATTATAGTATTGAATGTTGTCAGTTACAAAGCTGGGTGCATAGGCCACTAACCACAGTGATGTGTTGGTGGTTCTCATTATGTGACCTACTTTACGTATATTTCACTACTTATATCTGTCTTACCCCTGTAACTCTTGTGGATGGGCCTCAGTGCCACCTCTATAAAAATATATATGTTACTGTTGAATATTTTGTGTCTGAGCCTTTTAAAAATATCTTTTTTCAAACATCCAACCAATGTTTATGTATTTTCCAGTGTCAACCATCACTAAATATTTGGGGGTATTTTTTACAGTCATTATTCAATCAAAGTAATTTTTTAAAACTTCTGCAACTTGACTTAGCACATTTAAATGGAATGACCGCTTATTACTGAATTTAGGCAGTAAAACTTTCACAGCTTTCATATGTTTTGTCATGTCTAAAGGATATTTTGTAGCTGGCTTAGGATTTTGAAAATGAGTTATTTTATGATCCTGCTTTCACTGAGTTTCTATTCACCCACTCAACAAATATTTCCTAATCTCCTTTTCTATTGGAACTGTATATAGTACAAAGACAGGAATGATTTACAAGACTGTCTCTGGCACACTATGGGAACCAGGTGTTGGGTCAGAAAGAGTACACTATTACTGACAGTTTTGCTTCTAAATTCCTTAGTATATTAAGTATATTCAAATGCTAGACTGTTGTAGAATAATGATGATCCTTAGTGTTTCATAAAATTAAAAAAAAATCAAGATTAAAACAATCAAAATAAACATCCACAACCGTTAAACCAAATTAGAATTCTTAATAGGTTCTTAAAAAATACTTGTGTCCTTTGAATATTGCAAAATTTAATCATCTGATATTGATAAAAAAATTATCAGCAAAACTTTAGAAAGTAGTGCTTGTTTCCTAATCTTTAGTTTATGTTGGAGTTCAGACCTAGCATGCCAATTTTTAGAAATGTGCTATCTGGCGAAAGCCATGCTATCTACAAATATATACATAACAAAAGGTTGAAAATACAAACTTAGTGTGATAACTTGGTTTGTGACGCAATGTAATAAATAGTGCTTATCTAGTGAATGCAATTGTAGTGATTGCAACCCATGGCTACTGTAGTAGGGCATTGTCATCTGAAAAAAAAATGTTTACATTTATAACATATATGAGAGTATAGTTTGTGTTGGTTTTGGTTTTGGTTGTTTTGGAGAGCATTAATCAGACTCGATTGCTGTGGCAGAATGCCTGAGAAAACAGCTCAAGCTGGGGAGGATTCAGTTTGGCTCACAGTTTAAGAAACTACAATCCATGGTCAGGTGGCTCCATTAGGTCTTGGAACTGCTGAGGTAAATCATCATGGTGGAGAAAGATCAGCAGAGCAGAAATACCCATCTTATCACAGCCAAGAGGTAGTGAGCAAGAGGAAAGAGCTGGTGACCAGGTCTAAACATCAAGAGCATGCCCCAAATGTTCCATTGCCTCTATCTGTTCCTTAGAATCAGATATGATTCTGATAAATCTATATATCAGAATATCTATGAATTCATAATGTGGTATAGGTGAAATTAGAACCCTCACAATCTAATGAATTTTTAATGACTAGAGCCACAAATACATTTGTAGGGCACTTTATATACAAACTAACAGTTTCTAAGCACATTACAACCAACTTTAATGTTTTTTAATTTAAAATATCTCATAGCCTAATGATTCACTTCAACTTGCTGTTTGCATCCCAGTGGCTTAGCACTGTTTATAAAGAGTCACTTTCAATATAATTATATGATTCTTTTTTTTTGAATGTACAACATTGAGTGTTATGTCTAACACAAAATATTCACTCACTAATAATTAAATTTAGAGCCACAAATTTTACACAGTTAATACGGGTGGGCTTGGATATTCAATATTCACACTATCAAACATTCCATTGAATAACTGCTGTGAAAAAAGCATGAGAAGATAAATTTAAAAACTTAAGTCTTGAAGCTATAAAATAAAATTAAGTGAAATATTATCCATGGCATTACAATGCCAAATGAAGACCCCTAAATTATGTCTTTATACAAGGTGCTGCATGTAAATCTGAAGAAGATGAAGGCAAATGGATGAACTGACATTAGTTTTTAGTCATCCAAATGGACCAGACACTGAAGCTGGTGTGGAGAATTAAAGAGCAGATTTTCTTAAAAGAATCTGGCAGACAACAATATAGATGAATGCGAATACCTAAAACTTACCCGTGTAATTGTTTACTCCATAGAGAACCAAATTTCAAAACAATAATAATCAGTAGAAATAACTGAAGATAATTACTTCATAGAGTATCCTTGTCAATCAAGTATTACATTTAACATTGCGGTGTAATCCATACGTTATAATAAGGTTTGGAATTCAGGAAACATCTTTCTATAGACGCTATATAAAAATTCTTTTTTTCTTAGGCCAGCCTGGAAAGTATGATATGAATACAATTTAGCTGTCATGCACAGGGCAGGTTTGAAATAAAATGTCTTTGTCACTTGAGCCTCTGTAGAACAAGTCTTTATTTTTGAAATTCAGAACTTTTTTTCAGGTCTTTTATTCTAGTGACATTTGTGCTGAAAACTGTGATAATCTTATTGAACGACAGTAAGCTGAGAAGCATTGGGGACACATTAGTCCTAACTGATACCCAAAGGCAGTTCTCTATTTCTTCCTTATTACTACAATCTATTTTTTAACCAGAAGATTCTTCGAATGGTCTTCCACACCAGGTTACTTTACATCTCAGAATACATTGTCAGTGTTTGCAGACAATTTTAGTTACACATCAGTTGCCACACACTCTCAACATCTACTGTGTAGAGGTCCGTAATACAATATCCTAAAATTCACAAAAGGGTCCCTTGCAGCAGCAAGGAACTGTCTGGTCTAAAATGCCAATAATGACACTTTTTAATGCATAGCTCTTTCAAATGTGAATCAAGACTCCATATTGATTTTAAGGTAACTGAAGGCAAGGGTTAAAAAAAAAAATGGCAATAATCAAAGTTTTTTTTTTTTTAAGTGTGCAATTTACCCCAAATTACTTAGAATAAAGCAGACAATGGATCTAAGGTGTTTCTGGCTATAGGCTCTGTGTTGTACAGCTTCACTATAGTCTTGGTTCTGAACACACAAGCTTACTAGGTATCCTGCATGGTGTCACCCCACACAACAGTAGTTATTGCTGTGAGAGACACCTGGCTCAGATTTAACACTAATGAGTGGTCCAAACTGTAATGGGTTCTTTTTTACCTTAGATAGAAAGTTTGCTTTTTTTAGAAATACAATAACTTTAATACACTCCTAGCAAAATCACTGTGCACGTAAGTATCAGAAAAGAATATCTTTGCATTGGACTGCATTAGAATATTCAGTTTCAAATTTTCCTCTTTGAGTTGCTGACTTCAATTTCGTGAAAATTATATGGATTTTGACTTGGGAGTGAAGACAGACTTTCTAACAGTTTCTGAACTATTTCATAAATATACTTCTGCCATTTTATATGATGTGTTTATGTGAAACTGCCCTGTCAGCATTGATGATCATAACTAAAAACCTATCAAACCTGAGATGTATACTCTGCATCCTATGCAAATATTAAAAAAAAATTAATTATTATTTTCTTTTTGGTTTTTCAAAACAGGTTTTCTCTGTTTAACATCCCTGGCTGTCCTGGAACTCACTTTGTAGACCTGGCTGACCTCAAATTCACCGAGCTGTACTTGCCTCTGCCTTCTAAGTGCTGGAATTAAATGTATGTGCCACCACTGCCCTACTTAATTTTAATTTTTAGGGTAAAAATAATCACATCCATATTATTAGTGTAAAAATTTGAATATATTTTAATAAATAGTTTAATATAGACAATGTATAGAAAATAATATTTTAAGTGAAATATCTCTATGATTTATTGTCAGTAAACATTTGACTTTTACAAATATGGAGAATACTGATAGATTTGGATCATATAAAATTTTGGGGCTCAAAAAGTAGTTAGGAGTGGAAAATGTTTAGGAAATCCTAGCTTAAATGGCTTATAGATTTAAAAATTTACCTGAGCTTTACTTTGGCCTGTTTTTTTTTTTTTTTTCATTTTCTATGGAATCTCCTAGAAAAAAATGTATGAAAAGCAGAAAACAAAGGAGACATTGAGTCTCACACAGTCAAATACAAATGTTGATGAATGCTAGCCCTCTATTAAATATAACATAAAGTAACCGACTTAATTAGCTGATTGGAAGAAATATGAATTTGCATTTGTATGCTGTCAAAATACACTAAAGACACACACACACACACACTCAAAATAAGACTATTTTAGTTGATAGAAACCCCTGGTTTTACACCTTATATTTAATCAAAGCTTCCTTCTTCTTTGAGAAAGAACATCAGGCTAGTAAATATGGAGTGTAGGTTGTGAGGTGAAAGGAGATGTGTGGGTACAGTGTTCTGGGAATAAACAAGGCCACCTGGATGAATGCTGGCTGTGGTAGGAGTCACTGGTATGTATTATCATTGCATTGATCTCTGACACTTTTCCTAAAATCTAGCCTGCCCTAGACAGAATGAACAAGCAAGATTATGGGTAAGGGAATTTCCAAGCTCTCAAAATTTATGGAAAGAGGCAGACAAGACAAAATTCCTGTGGTGTCTATAGGATGAAATGGAAATATCCAGCTACAACTACAGGAAATAATACAAAGTTTTTCTCACCTGTGGCTATTGAGTTGTAAGAATGTTAGATAGGACCAGATAAATCAATCAGCCACAACCTTCTTGGAACATCTCAGCAATAAAACTACAATGAATGTAGCATTGCTTATTTTGTTATTCAAAAGATATCATGAATATAATATGATCTTTTAAAAATATTTTTACTTATTTATTCATTTAATTGTGTGTGTGTGTGTGTGTGTGTGTGTGTGTGTTTACAACACCTTACACATTTGCAGGACAGAGGACAATGGGCCAAAGTCAGGTCACTTCTTCCAATATTTTCCAACCTGTGGGTCACACAAATAGAACTCAAGTATCAAGCACAGGAGCAAATGCCTTATCCAGTGAGTCCATCTCCCAAACTCCCTGGGACCTAACCCTATCTTAATTTATCACATCAGTTACTATAACAACCAATGAACAAACAAACAAAAACAACTAATTATTTTTGCCTTTATTTGTTGGATGTGAAGCAAGAGTTTCTGACTTGGATACTGTCAGTCTTTTTGGTTAAGGTAAGAGAATGTCACAATGTAGTCTTCTAGGAAGTAGAATACAAATAAATGCTTTTTGTTCAAAATTCCCATTCCATAAGCAAGTGGAAAATGTCTTCCTAGATTTAAAAAGATATGTGATAGAATAAATTCCCATGAGGTATTTGAAGAATTCCAATTAAAGAAAACATGTGAACTCCTCCATAGTTTATTTTACCCTATTAACAATGCGCAATTTAAATGCATAGGAAGCAACAAAATAAAAGCACTATCATCACAACATCTAATCACTTCTCAGTATCGATAGTTCTTGGTTTTTGGATCCCTTAGCTCAAAGATGGCAAAATAAAGAGATGTGTAAGCCACTTTGTAAAATTGTACAGTATTTACACAATTATCTTGCAATTCTTATAATAGTCTTTAAATCATTCTAAAACACCTAGATATTAAAGATATCAACTGTCTTGTGTAGAGAAGGGGAATGAGAGGTCTGTCTGTGTTCATTACAGATGCAATTGTTTTTATGATACTTTAGATCTGTGGTTGGTTTAATTCATGAATGAATAACCCCTGACATGCAGAGTTGAATATCTTATTTACCGTTATGTAACCAGTATTCTGAAAAACACAAGCTAAATGCTTTATAAAAATATTAATTTTAGGGAATCATGCAGCAGAAAACATTTTTGGCACGTATTTGGTGAGTTTGTGTACAGATATTTTCATTTTGTATCTGTATGAGTACACATTGGTGCAGATGCATGGGCACCCACTTGCCAGAGGTTGACATCACTTGATGCCTTCCCCAGTAACTCCACAATATTTATCGAGGCAGGGTTCCCATGAGCTAGACAACCTAGCTAGCTTACGTGGGAATCCCAGCCTCTGACTCATGAGTGTTGGGATGACAATTGGCTGCCACACTTGCCTGGCTTTTATGTGGGTTCTGGAGCTCCAGATTCATGTCCCCACCATTATCCAATAAGTTCTTTATCCACCAAGTCACACTGCTAGCCCAAATCACAGATTTTAGTGACCCATAATAGTTCAATTTTTGAACTATTGTGAGCAAGAAAAAGCTAAATGACCATGACAGTTATGAAATTCCTTCAAACAGGCCTTTCTCACCTTATTCCACCAAAATCAGTTATTAAATCTCATGATAAATAAAGATTAGGTTTTGAATCTTTCAATAGCTCCAGGTACATATTCATATGATAACACATCAATAAACAACAGAATGAACCTACATGACAAGGTTCAGAAACAATTATTGTGCAAGGAACTAAAGAATTATAATGTGCTTACTTAGCACAGACTCAAACACGGCAATAAGTTGTAGAAAAACATATTGCTCTAAAAACCTTTAACTCATTAAAGAACTTAGAATTATTTTTTTAAGATTAATTTTAATTGTGTGTTTGCATGTGTGTCTGTATATTGGTATGGGCACATGAATACGGGTACTTATGGAGACGTAGGGCATCACAAGCCCTGGAGCTAAAGTTATAGACAGCTGTCAGTTGCCTGATATGGGTTCTGGGAATAAAACTCAAGTTCCTCTGCAAGAGCAGTACACTTTCTTAACGGCTGATCCATCTCATTAGCACCAAGAACACAGAATTCCTTTTGATAAAGAACAAGTTCATTAAATTAAGATATATGCCAGAGGTTATAAATTGGTTTTCAGGCTGGAAACCCAGATATATTCCACTTATAAAGCTTAAAGTATTGAGGATGACATAATTGGATGCTAAAAAACAATTGAAATGTCACAGCCACTTTCAGACTAGAAGTTTATAATTCTTAACTCAATAGCACTTTTCCCAAGCACTATGGATTGTCAGCCTGCAACTGTGATTAATTTATCTGACACATTGCACCAGTTTTATCATTTTATGAGAAAAATGTGTATGCTTGTGCACATTAAGACCAGTTAGCTTTACAATAGAGGGCATGACAGCAACATAGAAATTTGTAAGTAAAACTCGGTAAGGTCAAATATTAAATGTGCAATTTAAAAAATGTATTTTTTGCCTGATGGTGATGGTACACATTGTTGATCCCAGCAGCTTGGGAGGCAGAGCCAAGCGGATCTCTGTGAGTTCGAGGCTAGACTGGTCTTCAGAGCGAGACCCAGGACAGGCACCAAAACTACACAGAAAAACCCTGTCTTGAAAAAAACAAACAAACAAACAAAAAATGTTCATAAGTCTACTAGTCCATTTTTATTTTATTAGTTACTCCAAAATACTCTACCCATTTGAAACATAGCATATAATAACGAGTTATTATAAAATGCATTAATTTTTAGTTGAACTTTAAGGAAGGTGCTGGAATGCTGAGAAGACTATGCACTCAGGAAGCAGAGGCAAGAACATCAGAAGCTTGAGACTTGTCCAATAACAAACAAAGATGACAAACTGACTCTTCTATTCAGGAAATTGTCATATAGCTGGGAAGTAAAAGCTATATGCAAAGGTGTTAATTTCCTCATAGCCTTTCTGCACCTCTGTGATGGCGTTAACCAAATAACAGTGTAATAATAACACTTAATGGATTCTCGCTATGAGCTCTGACTGCGCTGTTCCAAATAATTTTGGCATTTTTAATGATTTAATCCTCATTACAATGTAACGTTGTCTTTCTCTTATGTCCATTTTACAGAGGCATAAGTACAGGTTATTTCACATATACCTATTTTATTCAAAATTATATTTTCTCATCATATTGACTATCCTTTTTAAATGAACTCTTCTTACAGCATGGTATTCTGTCCTATATCTGTCAGTACATTTTCCTAAAGAACAATGATCTCTGCTGGTATTGGGATCTAACAAGTGAAAGAGACAATGCTTGGAGCTAAAAGTGCTTCTCAAATTTGTAAATGTTCTTAAAAGGAGAAAAATGATCTCGTAACCCATGGAAATTGTCTGACTAAATATTAGTGTCCATAACACTTTATTGACACATGTATGCTTGTTCGTTTACACTCTGTCCCTGGTTTCTTCCACTGTGGAGTGGTAAAGCTAATTAACTGAGAGAGATCTGATGGTTCACAAACTCTAAGACATTTATTACCTAGCCCTTCCCAGAACTTTTGCTTAGTCATGAATACATAGAAGGAAATTCTTTGCTTTAGAGATTCTGAGAGCACTTAAGATGCTAAGTGTTTCCCTGTAAACTCAGGAGAAGATAAACACAAACTTTTAATACTTTCGAAACTATTTGGTATTCTAGGCACATCTTAGATAATTGATGATCTGTACAAAATGTTTTTTTGCACACAAATTCAGCTGCCTTCTTTACTGCAAAAAAAGGAAATGTGTCATTTGCCTTCTCACAGAACATTGAATAGGAAATTAAGATAATCCTTGATACTGTGTGTGAAAAATAACATGATTTTTAATCTGATATTGTAAAACATGCTGATGCGCTACTAATTTTAAAACATTTACATGAGCCAGGCGGTGGTGGCACATGCCTTTAATCCCAGCACTCGGGAGGCAGAGCCAGGCGGATCTCTGTGAGTTCGAGGCCAGCCTGGACTACCAAGTGAGTCCCAGGAAAGGCGCAAAGCTACACAGAGAAACCCTGTCTCGAAAAACCAAAAAAAAAAAAAAAACATTTACATGTTGACTAATACTCCTGAAGTGAGTTGTCGGTCTTCGTATGTTTTAGAAAATGTTCAATTTATTTTTAATAAGTTTTAGAACTGGATACATTCCTCCATTCTTCCCAGTATTTAAGAGCTGTATTGAGAAGTTAATTTTACTTCTTTCCACTCTCCCGTCTTTCTTGCTCACTTGCTTGCCTCCTTTCTATTTTAATTTTTTTTTCTTTCAAGACAAGGTCTCACTGTGCAGTCCCAATTGGCCAACTCACTGTGTAGACAAGGCTAACCCCGAACTCATAGAGATTGATCCATGTTGCCTGTGTCCAGAGTACTGGAATCAAAGCATGCACCACCAGGGCCAGTTGTTTTCATATTTTCAGTACTATCTCTGAAAAACTAAAGGTGTTTTAAGTCAGGCAAATATACTATACATGAGTTAGAAATAGTTAGGATAAAATGATGATTTGCATTGACTATTTAAAAGTACACACACCCATGTACAAACTCACAAAATGGAATGTGATAAAAGTTAAAATTAATGGAGCACAAACAAGTGAGACAGCTCTGACCCACAATCCCTTTTGGGATAACTAGGCTCAGTGTGATGCAAACACTAGCTACAGCATCTCTACAGAAAGCACTGTTATCATAAGAGATAAACACTGACCCTTCCCCCATAAGTAACCCAGATCTTTCTTGAGGTTACAGAGAAAATACGAATCAGTAGTTTTCTAAATGAAGCGTAAAGCCTACAAAACAACCTCCTCCAAACATAGATTATTAGTCTTTTGATTAAAATATTTTGAGAATTAGAGTTCACCAAGGCAGGAGAGCAAAATATTAATCAAGGCAAATGCTGAAAAAAAAGTCGCTTTGAACATTACCATTTGGCATCTGCCTGTATACACAGTTACTAGTTTTATGCTCCAGTAATGTCCGTTTAAGTTTTTGAGTGAGACTATAAAGGAGTCATGCAGAAGAGAGCCCTTGACATTCCAGGGCTGCAGTGTAGGTATGGAACATGATTCCCATAAACAGTAAAGGGAAGGGAGTGTGAGAAGAATGTGCATTGAGGACTACCCGGGGTTAAGTAAACTGAGCTCACAGTTTGGATTCCGGAAATTGATTTCAATCAAAATGTAAATATTTAACAGTGGTATTTACCAGACAAAACCCTGAGAAAATATTAAATCTCTTCACCCATTCTAATGTGTATTCCCCAGGGTTAACTCTGCCTCTACCTAGAAAGTAGTTTCCTTATTCATTTGTATTTTATGGAAAAATATTTCATAAGAACAGAGCATGTTTACTGTAAGGGAAGCTACCCAACCTGAATGCTGCCTCTACTGATGGTTGTAGATATTTGGACCTCCAGCATTAGCTTCCTCTTTGACAACCCCAAACAATGTTTATGCTTTCGAAGCAGAAGGTCCTTCCTAAGAATGGTAGCTTGAAGCTTGACGGTATGGTGCCTCTGTCCACCTCTCTCTCCATAACAGTACACCATGGCAGGTTTGCCATCAAACACATGTCTCAAGAAACATTCCAAAGGAAGAGAGTGGAAGCTAAAAGCCTCTATCTATTTCCATAGGATGCCTTTTATCACATTGGTTTTTATTTATTTATTACTTTTTTAAGTCATAGCAAGGCCTACTGAAGGAGTGAAGAAATATTAATATTTTTAAAAGGAGCTACAATGTACTGGTGGCTCTATGGATTTCACATTCCAAGTATGGAAGACACAAGGTCTATGGGAAATTTGACAGCAGCGGAAGCTAGAAGGAGGAGGAGGAGGAGGAGGAGGAGGAGAAGAAGAAGAAGAAGAAAAGAAAGAAGAAGAAACGACCATATTACAGTGGCATCATAGAAGTCAAGAATGAGAGGGCTTCAAGAACACCTTGAAGAAGAAGTCCCAACACATTATCAAAGGCCGGGTCACATGAGTTCTGAAAATGACTACTGACTTTGGCAATTAGAAGATGCCTGACAATGAGAAGAAAGTTGTCTCTTTTTTGAATGAGTGGGGGTGGCAGTCACTTTGTGTTGAGTTAAACAGTTCGTGGAAAGTGACAGACCAGAGAGAGTGATTATAGATTGCCCTTTGTATTTGTGTAAGAAAGGTAATTGAGGGGAAGATGTCATTATATGGCGAAGTGGTAATGTGTCGGGTAATAGAAAGGAACTGAAGAAAAAATAAAAGCAAAGTTTAGGGAATGTGGGGACAAAAAATGTCAGAATATGTCAAGAGTATAAATTCTTCACATTAGTAAATGGACATGCAATACCATAGGCACAGATAACTCATGTTTGAGTTCTATTAACTACTATTTTTTTCATGATCTGTCTCCATTTCATAGCCAAACAATTGCTTACATCTACATTAATTCCTAATTCCTTGTGGGCCTCTGACTGTTCTAATATACTGTTACATATTGACTTCCAAAGTAGAATGAACTAAACCTGGTATATGTATATATGCATATATGTATATATGTATGTATGTATGTGTATTTTTTACTGTTATTCTAGTCCTAAAACAGCCCATTTTTTTCCATCTGAATAACATTCTGCTTCCATTCTTGTTTCCTCTGGGAAATTCCCTGAAATTGTCCTCTAAAAAAATTGTTTTAATATTAACCCTGCTCCCGCAACCCAAAATGGAAACAGACACCCATTCCTCATGTTTCTGCAGAATCTAGTGGATACCCAGTAACAACACATTCTGTTTTTGTTGATTCAAATTTGTTTCCCACATGGTCTCATACTCAACCTTTCACCTTCAACACCTGGAAATCTAGTATGGTAGGAATTCTCTGTCTCGGTCTGTCTCTATCTCTCTGTGTCTCTGTGTCTCTGTCTCTCTCTCTCATTTAAAGATGGTTGTTCCATGTGGACTGAGTGGGATTATCATTGGATTAGTCAGCCCGGAATTGCTGGCTGCAAACCAGTACTCTTTTGTCTATAAAGCCCCACTCCAGGAGTGTGATGACCTGTATAAATCATCCCCACATGGAGGCAGAGCAAGGTGGTATAGAGAGGATGAATGGAGGCTATCACAGTCACTTCTCAGGTGCATATGTCTAAACACCAGGTGTCTGTAGGCAGAACGTTTGGAAAGATTTAAATAACACCTTGTATTTTCACTCTTCACCTTGGTCTTCCCTCCCTTAATTTGTCCTTGTTATACTTTCTTCCTGCTCTTTACCGTGGCACACCTACATCCTCAGTGACTCAGAACCAAAACTGCTGTCATCACTGCTTCTCTCTGCCATCCTGATACTGCCCTCATCAATGAACTTGAATTCTTTCCCCAATGGTGACTCTTCACCTGCCTTATGCGCTTTTGTATTGAGAGATCTCTTTAATTATCTCTCCTCTCATTGACCTGTTGACGTTCTTCCTGCACTCCTTTTAACCTTATGTCTCCCAGATTAATCACAGATTGTTAGGGATTTCTACCAAGAAATAAGCCATTCACTTTCTGTCAACAACCCTGATGCAATGCCAAGAACCTCATCTTTTTCTCTTTGTCTTTTTGTTTTTTTAACCTGTGATGCTCTTTTTTTTCTATATTGTTTTTAAACTCAAACCTTACATCTCATTTATAGTTTAACGTTGCCTTTGTTTTCTAAAACCCAGGTAGTCCTCTCTCTCTTTGTTATTGAAGAGACAATTCTACTCAGATTTCCTGCCCTGAGCTTTAGCATCAACCTCATTTTAGCACCTCCACTTGAATAGTGAGTTAGCATTTGAAACTTAACAAGGCACACACACAGAATCATTAATTACCCACATGTTCTCAACATCTGATTTTCTAAAATATTAACTATTTGCACCACCACTTACAGTGAAGTAATTTAAAAGTTCTTCATTATCCATTTTCAAATGTCCCTTCCCACATTAAACGCTTATAAATTCCACTTCCAAATGCATTCTGTTTTTCCACTTCTCTTGCTGTTCTTCTAGTCACTACGCTGGGAATACCTTTTGGCAAGACAATTACAGCAAGTTTTCTCATGTGCTGCTTGTAACCTTTCTCCATGCTACCGCAATTATGACTTCACATAAGAGACACATTGACCTTTCAAATGCATGAGGGATACTATTTATTTCCCTTACTCTACACACTTTGGCGAATTTCTCTTCCTCTTTTAATCCAGTCATAATCACTTGTGATATGCAACACAAAGCCCTTTTCTAGAATGAAGACATGACACATTCTGTTTTACAGTCTTCTCTTGCCCCTTAAATAGCTTAATCTTTTGGTCAATTTAACACTTCATTTAAAAGCCGCTTTTCAAACCACTATGCACTCTTCAATATGACATGCTGTTTTCATTCCTTATAGCAATAACAACTATATAAAATTTCTTATTCATTTACTGTACTTATACTGTTGTTCTAATACCATATTTGCATATCAGACAAGGGAATTTTTGTCACTTTATACCTATCAACTAAATAATATATGGTATATATTACAAGATAAAATACATATTTATTGTTGGATATGTGGTTTTTTTTAAAATGACAATTGTAATTGCCTACCCTTTAAATGTTTAGATAGGTCTTATATGTCTATTAATTATTCACTTCCCTAAAACCATAATCCATATAAGACTTACAACTATTCATTTATGTCACCCAAATTAGGGTTTACCTAATATTTCAAGATGTTTTAAATCAGTAATCAGCAACTTGAATCATAATAAATCATAATAAGAATATATAATAAATAAATATTATATATAATGTACATATATAATAAAATATGTGTTTGTGGGGGGAGAGATAGAGATAGAGAGAGAGAATAGGTTATGGGGTAACTCATGAGTGTTTTCTTCTCAGATGGTAAAATACATTAAAACTTTTACATAATAGTACAATAAGAAGAGACTATGTAAAGCATTTTATTGTATGCCTTCATTCATGTAATTATATAAACTACGATTTAATCAAGTTCTAAATAAAACCAAAAGTACCAAAATGACCATGTTGCTAAGTCTTATGCATATTTTAACAGTTCCAAGAAAAAACTTCCTTTGAAGTGCATAGGAAGTAAAGAAATAACTACAGATACTTTGTAGCCTCCTTAAAGGATATGGCCAGTTCCTGCACAGTGAGTAACAATGAAATATCCAGGATCTGCAGCTTCCGAAGACCTATTTCTTACTTGAGCTTTTTTTTTTCCATGTGGGAATTTATTATATGTTTACGCAATGGAAATTACCATGGCTTTTCGATGGCATCTGCTCTAGCTTCCAGGAAAATATGAGATCTTATTGGCAGAGCTAAAAAATAGTTACCCACAGGCTCTTCTGTGGTAGATTGTGATCTCTCAAAGCCACTGCCATCTTGCCTCAGCTAACCACAACTGCAGGAAATTCCAGTGGGATTGAAAGAGATCAGAAGAAATACAAACACCGGAATAACTTAAAGGAATTCGAGACTCTATAAAATACCCTACTCCCTGGTTGAGAATAGCATACATACACCATAGGCACATCAGGAGGCCTCAGATGCAGCATGGATTAATTATATAGCACAGCTGAGGAAATGAAAGCTTTCAAAAGTTGGGCAGTTATTCACCAAACTATTGAACTAAAATTTAAGAGATAAAACAGCTCAACCACACAATCCGATAAACTGGCGGATCTAATAAAAATTATTAGAATTATCTGAGGTCAACTACAATTGATTAAGTGGGGCAAGGTAATAGAAACATTCACAGTTGTTTCCTAAACATATCCATTGTAAAAAGTCAGTTGCAAAATGTCATCCACCACCACCATAGTTATGGCTGTTTGCTAAACTAACCATATTGCTGCTCAATTCTTAGGTTCTTCTGTTTTGATTATACTGACTCAGTCTTAGGCCTGTGTGATTCAGCCCCCTCCCACATCTTTCTGCACATCTTACGGAGTTCCCTTCTCTTGCTCAGGCCTGTCACAGTGGGAGTTTAATAAATGCTACTTAGTGACGATGATGTTCCCTTATTTTCCTTTACTTCCATCCAGTCCTCTCTCATATGCTTACATTGAGAGTCAATCATCAATGATTCCTGAGTTCGTTTCCCAACACCCATTTCTTACTGCTGCTCAAAAGCAACTGCAATCTCTAGCTCCATGGTCATCAATATTTATGTGCACATGCCAACACTCACTTACAGATACATATACACAATGAAAAAAATAAATGAAAACCATGCTGTGCTATATATTTAATATGTATGGCAAAATCATTAATGGTGTCTGCATTGGTTCAGAAGAGTTACAAAAATAAAAACAAAACACTGTTAGAATTCCAGTACTTTTGTTACCACCTAAAGACAGATTTGTACAGTATTTATAGATGTTTCTAATTATGCTCAATAATTCACAATCTAATTCTTTTTATCACGGGGATAAGGAGATCAGTGCTGTTGCAGAAATTCTAATAAGTGAGGGTTAGAATTTCAAAGCCCAAAATATCATGCTCTATTTATCTATTCTAAATTTACATAAAATTTGCAGCATTTTCCACCTAATGGTCCTGAAAGGGAAATGACTATTCAACTTTCATTGTACTGCAAGTCTTTCCTAGATGTCTAATCCACAATCTATAGGCTTAGAATTAATTCTGTTTTTAAAATGAGAAAATTACATCCCAAGGAGACTAGAGATTACACAGCAGTCCTGTAGGGTAAAAAAAGAAAAATGAATTTGAAATCATTTTGTCACTTATTGACTGCTGCATTGGTCAGTGCTTTAGATACTTCCTGTGTAGAGTTTGGAAAAATAACAGTACTTTCTCAATGATGTTAAGTAGTAAATGAGTTTATTTATTCAACCTCTCAGAAAGATATTCAACATAAAATGAGTTGATATAAGAAATGCTAGCTGGGGTAAAGTAGCTTGCTGCTAATGCAGCAAAAGAATCACTTTCCCAGCCCTAGAATGAATTCCATTTGTTAATTGATGCCTCCACATCATTTTACATAAAAAGCATCCTACACACACATATACATACACACACACACATGCATGCAGGTATTGCAAAGTTTAGATTTGTTCTCGCCTGTTGTTGTTGTTGTTATCTTTGTATAAGAATTTTTGATTATTTGCCCCTTGGCACACATAGATAGTAGTGACATGGTTGGGCTGTGTCCTTAAGTCTGTGAATACAGAGCTCACACTCTCAGCCAAAATATTTCTCCTGTGTGTATTTAACACTTGATCTTTGTCTTATATACTGTAGTAGCCCAATATAACATACATCTTCCTTTTATTTGGGGAACAAGTAGTTCCCAGCCATGTTTCTCTTTTATTTCAAAAGAAAGATGAATGGTCCATATAACGCATCAAAATCCATAAGGCCTGTCCACTGAGAGGAGGAAGCTCATTTGTATACACATATTGCATTCAATATTGTACTCATATGTGCATCCAAAAGGCACAAGTGTAGGCATGAGCATCACCAGGGAGTAACTTGTAACAGTGTCCCTTTTTTGTTTGGTTTTCTTTTACCAGAAGCCAACAAGGTGTGCCATGGAATCTCTTTCAGCTGTGGAACTCTCTACCTGAAGGCATGGTAGAGTCACACAGATGGTGAGAGATCAGCACTGCATTTACAAATTCATTCTAAGTTACACAGTCATTCAACAAAAATTGATTGACCCATTTCTCAGACAAGATGCTATCTAAGGATCAGCTGTATTTTCAGAGCATATGTTGGATTCCTTTATTTAATCAGCCAATATTTATTGAGCACTGATTCTCATTATTTTATAAGGCAAAACATCCAATGGTAATGGGCCAACATTTTATGAGAATTTTTATAGAAATATTGACACCCTCTATGTAAAATAGAGTATCCCAGCCTGTAAATATAAAACCTAAAGTATAATTTTCCTGGTTGGCCATAATAAGTAGTACCCATTGATTTTCCTTACTTTTGAAATAATTGTGTTTGTTATATCCAATGTGTAACACTTTCCAAAAACTATCTTTAATTTATACAAAGTATTCTGTACTTATGTCATCTTTTCTATTATCAATTGCTTTTAATTATATCCTAAAAAATAACAATATCCTCTAGAAAGCGAAATATAACATGTAACAGAGGGAAGGAATTACAATTAATTTTAAAAAGTGAATAATTAACTCAATGATCATTTGTGAGCTGAGGAGTGATAGCACAGGCTTTTAACTCGGCACCCAGGATGCAGATTCAGTTGGAGCTCTGTGAGTTGGAGGCCAGTATGGTCTTCCAAACAACTTCCAGGACAGCCAGAGCTGTTGCAAAGAGAAACCCTGTCCCGAAAAAAACAAAACAAAACAGCAACAACAAAAAAGACAAGAATAAGATGTGTTTTTCATTGTTGCATATAGAGGGCTTCTAAAATCATGCCTGGTACTGGAAACCTAGCCAACTCCCCAGGGCTAATGACGTTATGACTCTTGGAGAAGAACCCCAAGCCACCACTTTAGTAAAACAGTATAATCCCTAACTACATCCTAAACATTTGCCTTTATACCCACAGATAACTGTAGTCCTCATCAAATAAAGCTCTCTCTGAAAAAGATGGAGACCATTACAGAAAAAAATACATTACCATTAAATTATCATTACACATCAAAATGCAGAGTTGTGGAACCCAGTCCTAGTGGACAGATACCCAGTACAACACCTACATTTGAGGCTCGGGGATCAATGCAGAAGGCAAGAAGAGAGTCTAAGAGCCAGAGGATCAAGGGGTTTTGCTGTGAGATGTGTGTCCTAAGAACATCAGAAGCTGCACCCATAAAGTCTTACCAATGTGAATGCCTAAACATGAGCTGAATAAGGATGACAATAGACGTGATAAAGTGGACAGGGGAAAGCCCACAGACCTCAACTCTACACAGTTACTGACAACTAAGGAATGCTTGCAAGTCAGAAACATAGTTTCCTGAAGAGAACAACACACTGGTTGGTTATCTAATATCTAACGTTCAGCTCTGAAACATACAAACAAGTAGCATTATATACATTGAGCAGGTTGTACTTTGGTATTTAGGAATACACACACACACTGTGTGTGTGTGTGTGTGTGTGTGTGTGTGTGTGTAAAACATATATATAACAACAATTAATTTTAAAAGACTTTCTAATTAAAAGAGAGCAATGAGGGATATATAGGAAATTTTGGGAGGAGGCAAGTGAAAGGGGAAATGGCATACTTATAATCTCTAAGCATGAGAGAATTAATTATACATACACACAATGAAAAGCCGGGATTCTCTCCAAGCAAAACAAAAGGAGACAAAACTAACAAACAAAAACAAAGTAAACAAAGCTACAGTGAGTATAGAATGCACTAAAGAACAGTAAAAGACAGAGATGTGGTCTACTTTTTCCCTTTGACATGTATGTAGTACAGTTATTATGAGGGCTCACTTTAGCAGATAAATATGTTAAAGACAGATTTCTTGTCAAGTTCAAAGGCCATATAGTATCCACAAGTACCCTGAAGAGGTGAACTCATACCATGTATATAACATAACACACACACATACACACACACACACACACACACACACACACACACGTAGCAGGAATCTTAAAAGTTCTTATTAATAAAATCAAACCCGAGACCAGTTATTGGGGTGAATACTGGAAGATCAGAGAGACAGAACAAGCCACAGCTATCTCACCTCACCAGTTCCTCAGCTGGTCCTGTTTCCTCAGACTGGAAGCCTCTGAGTCCTCATCCAGAATGAATCCCAGCTGAACTGTGTTGCTTCAAAACCTGAAAGCTTAACCTGTCAAATGCTTAACCCGTCAAATGCTTAACCATCCAAATGCTTAACCATCCAAATGCTTCTAGTTTCTCGTCCTCACGCCTTATAAACCTTTCTGCTTTCTACCATCACTCCCTAGGATTAAAGGCTTGCTTTCTGGGATTAAAGACATGAGTCACTATGCCTGGCTGTTTCCAATGTGGCCTTGAACTCACAGAGATCCCAGATGGATTTCTGCCTCTGGAATGCTAGGATTAAAGGCGTGTCCTATCACTGCCTAACTAGTGGCTTTTCTGTTCTCTGACCCCAGATAAGTTTATTAAGGTATACAATATTTTGGGGAACACAATACCACCACCACCACCACACACACACACACACACACACACACACACACACACACACATACACACACACATGCACACACACACACACACACACACACACACACACGTTAGAGTTAACTTCTGTGAATGCTCACAACTGTTGTCAGTTCCTCTGTAACTGTACATCAAATACACTTAAAATGTTCTGTTACCCAGTCAAACTAACCAAGACATTTTCGAAATGAAATTGTTATCCAGCTATAAATGGTGTAACTTGTCTCAAACCAATTTTCATTCAAGAGCTGCACTCCCTGGCGTGTGCCACTTGTTGGTATGATGCCTACTGCAGCATATTACACAGCAAATGGTAAACTGGCTAAGTTGGCTCAGTTTTTTTTGTTTTTTTTTTTTTTTTCCAAGCAATTCAAGTTTTAACCTGGAGCTCAGTTTCACCCTTGCCAATGTTCTTGAGCTATTTTTTTGCCAAGGATAAAGCATTCCAGTCATTGTTCCTAATGGGTTGTCTGCTGCCAACTAACCACCACTTAAGGTCCCAGGTATCATCAGGGGAAAACTTTTCAGAAGCTCAGAGGATGACGAAGATTTACAAACTCAAAAATCTGGCATTTCTCAATCCAAGTTGGTGAACCGTTTAAATCCCCATTTGAAGTTACAGAGAATAGTACCCGATATTTTCCACTTCTAATTACAGAAAGTTCTCTTGGCAAAATCTCTGACTCTAACCATAAAACCTAATTCTGCTTTCTGATGAAATAGTTAGCAGGGTTTATTTATGATGTGTGTGCTTAGTTAAAAAAAAAAATACAGCCAGATATACTCTCACCATTCAACAGTAACGTAAACACCAATGCCTTAAGAAATTATTTAAAGGTTTATGAAGAGCTGTACTGATTCAAATATGTTCATTACCGGTACATTATCTGGGACCACTTTATTTAGGATTCACATTAAAAAAAAAAAAAAAACCTGTCTGTACAGCCTGGGACAGACTGATGCACTTCCCTGTCTTTAGTAGAAGCATTCTGAAATAACTCAAGTGAAATTAAGAAATTCAAACAGGTCTTAAAAATAACGATAAAACCATATTTACAACTGTGTTTTGTCTGTTTGTAGTCAATAAATCTTTATTTAGAAGGAGTACATGGGACTCTTCTGCACTACAGTCATTTCCTGCTTCCAGTAAAATTTGGTGAATGTTACAACCAATTCTATCTCATTGAATGTTTTAATTAAGATATAAAGAAATCATGTCTTATACAAGGTTGGGTGACAGATGCCTGTTATCTCAAAACTGAAGAAACAGAGGCAAGAAGATCATAAGCTCAAGGCCGGTGTGTCTCTACAATGGTGGAGCCATTTTTTAGAAAAACAAAACAGTTACTAGACATCCCAGCTTAAACTGGAAATGTAAGTAGTTCACTAATTTTTTTACAAATGTTCTTAATTTCCAGTTTGTCATATTAATTTGTGAAAAAAAAAATTGAGTTTAAGGTATAATCCAATACAAAGACTATTGCAGTCACAACTGTAGTCTCTATAAATAGCTAAATACATTTTAAAAACTAAGTTTAATCACTGAAAGTTGATAAGAATATCAAATGAATCAGAGTTTCATTGTTTACTTCTTTTATATGAGAAAAAATGGTTGCCTAGCAACCATTAGCATACACTTTAAAAAACTGAATAGTGTGTTGGGAAACAAAAGAATCTAGATTTTCTATCTTTTTTTTTTTTTAGTCACCTTACACAAAAGTCTTATTAGCAAAATGTGCAACAATATGCAAGTTTCTGTCACAGTTTATCTTATTTTGGAACCACAATAAACAATCCATTCCCTAGGAACATGAGATCTTTTGAAAATGGTACAATGGTACTCTTCTAATTAAACATACAATTAGAACATTTAAGCAGATTAATGCTAATTATAATCATTAAAATTTTTAGGTAGGCTTTCTTTCATTTACATGAAAGCTTAAAGTTAAAAGCCCAAAATGTTTGAGGCCATGTAGTTTTTTTTTTTTTTTTAATTTTCTAAAGAAAACTTGCCAAATGTTTTAATGAAATGATTCATTCCATTTGTGATAAATTATGTAGTAGAGTAGGAATAGCTTTGCGTCTGAATCTATAAAATTATTTGGCTATCTCTTCATGGTTTTGATTGTATCCAATATCAATTAATTTCTCTTGAGTATTGAGTTTTATGCAACTCTGGCTTACATCATATGACGAATAAGGAATAAAGTAATGACGGTCTTCCTAGGTTGAGGAGAAATTATAACTTAGTGCAGAAAACTAAACAAACAACTGTATTATAGGTCTACACTATGCCAGGTACTCTCCTAGGCAAGAAAACATAATGATGTCTAGACAGATATGACTCCACCCTCCACAAGCTCTAGAGTTAGTTAGCTAAAAGTTATTATGCTTCATCTTTTGCAGCTCCCTTTACATTATGTTTATGTCTAAAACTCTCAAATATATACTTAATCTGAACAGTTATAGGACTATCTCATGTTGGCCAGCCTTGGTTGATTTAACACCACTCCAAGAGTGAAGAAAAGTAACAAGACACACAAACAATTAAAATCAATATGTAAACTTTGTCAAAATTTTGTAATCCCAAACCCCAACCATGTTTTCATCAGTCTGTATTTCCTCCAGTTGAAAAAATGCAACCATGCTAAATTCATCTCTTTATTATGTTATAGATCATATGACACACAAATGTGCTACTCAAATTCATCTTTTTGTTTTATAAATTGTATACACATATATTCATAAATCCACAAAATGTGTCTCATAGAATATATTGCAATTAGTCCATTAGTCCTTATCAGAAAAATATTATCAATCACATTCTCTGCTAAACAGCTGACTGACTCATCATTTAGTGAAAAGATTTGTTGTTAGCTGTTGAAGTGGGGTTATTTAAACCATATAGATACTGGTCAATGAAATGCATAAACTTAACCATGAAACTAATTTTCATCTGCTGTTTCATCTTGGGATGGTGAACAGACAAACCCAGTAATAAGACCTCATATAAACTGCCATATATTAAATCTATTTCAAGGCCCAACATGACTTACTGAGTTCTCAGTTTCAAGCACTCATATATACTCATACTTTTATGTCATTGAATTTTGCTGTGGTTTCTGTGTGTGTGTATGTGTGTGTGTGTGTGTGTGTGTATGTGTGTGCATGTGTGTATGTGTGTGTGTGTGCATGTGTGTATGTGTGTGTGTGTGTGTATGTGCGCGCACGCACGCGTGCATGTGTCTTACTTCAGGCTAAAAAGCAAAAATCAGCAAAAGGAAGCAATCAATCATTAGAGTAGCTTACATACATTCTCCTCATTACCAGCTTTGCTCACACCCTCAAACTGAGGTCATAATAAATCATGACCCTTAGCAACACCTGTCTATATTCTCAGAGAAACTTGAAATGCTGGTTAATGTCCACCTTTTCTGATATTTCTCCTCTTTTTCACCATTTTGCATTTAAAAATAGCGTGCTGAAGTGGTTTGTATGGGTACCTTGAATGGCAGATAGTTTGATGGGCAGAGCAGAAGGTGCAGTGATAAGCAGGACTCAAGGAACATGGACTCTGCACTTTGATAAAGGCCACACAGGGGTGAAAAGCTCGGAGCACTGTGACTTGGCACACCAGTGATGGAATTCTTGAATGGGTTTAAAGAAAACTTCACAACAAACAACAATTCCAAAGAGAAGATTTGATTGTCCAGAAGCACAACTTGTTTGCTAAAACACTAAACCTTTGCAAAATACTTTTAAAACAATTCCAGAGTGTCTTAAGAATTGCAAAAGTACTATAATAGTTGTGCTAGAAAGATTCCCTTTGAAACAACAGAATTGGGGATGGCCAGCTGGGGTGGAATTTCAGGGGTATTTTTAGATACCTTGCCACCATTAATACACAAATCTACTTTTAATGTGCACCACTAGCATTTAAAATATACTGAAACCAACTTACCTTCACATTTAATGAAACATACTTAATTCACAAATACCACATTTACCATACAGAATCAAGTTATTAGCACCTAAAAGTGGTTGAGAAGGCTTTACAGTATTTATTACAGCTTTTTTAAAAATTTGTTGAAGAAATTTAGTCAAGAAAATCATTGATATAATTAGAATGGGTTAAAAACAGAATATTCGAAGGAGACATTTGCATAAAAAACAAAGTATGAAGAATTACTTTAAAGTTGTATCACTATATTATCACACAGACACTTTAAAATAATTATATCATTTCCTACCTTGTAATTGTACCCGTTTAAATTTACACTAAGCAAATTATGACAAGCGCAAACAGGCATAATGGAGAGGAGAGAGGATGGAAAGTCCCTATGCCAAAACAAATATATTAAAATATTTAAAGCCCGTCTAAAATTATCCTTGTGTTGTTTGCACAAAAATGTAGTATTTAAGGTATGAGTAAAATAGTTAATGGTACTGAAATATAAATATGGATATTATCCCATTATCCCAAATGTAATCCCCCCCCAATCTATGGTTTAAGTACTGGTACTTAAACCACAGTTAATGCAGGCTTGATGTATTAAGTCAAGGTAAAGTGGCAATAATGGAGATCTGAGGCACTGAGCTAGTTGATTCCTCTTTGAATGCCTATGCCACCTAAAGTTCTCAAAAATTCCCCATGGGAATGTTTGCTCTTGGGAACTTTACAGATTTTTAGGAATGCCCCACTTTCAGGAAAACCATTACCTTGTTTCCAGACTAAATCAGCATTGTACTTTTTCCCACCTAACAAGTGGCTAGAAAGTCTACTTATATGTGTACCAAAGTCTTAAGCTTTTTCAAGAGGTGAATATTCTACACCCGTGTTTAAACAAAACGTATCTTGTTATTCTCTCCCTCAAAGTTCAAGACAAGTTAAAGAGAAAATGTTGCTGTCCGTAGTGAACTCAGATTGTGAAAAAGGAAAAACAGAGTTAAAAATCAGTCATGATTTCCCATAATCCCATTCCATCATCAATATAGAACCTATATTCTGAAGAGCTGGGTCTTCATTCTAGACCTACCACCACAGGGCTTTGTGCTTTCAAAAATTTTCATCAGAACCGAAGTGCAAAGAAACATACTTTCACATTTAGGAAACTGAGTCCAACACACACACACACACACACACACACACACACACACACACACACACACACACACACACACACACACACACTTTGTTTGTTTTTTTACCTGTTCTTATGTCGCGTCTTTAGCAAGTTTCTTCCAAAGGGAGCCATGGTCTGTCCAGGGAGGCAAGCAAGTAACACAGTCCTTATCTCCAAGTGATCTGGGCCTGGGGAGGGGTGCCTGGGTCCCTCCGGTGAGAGGAGGCCGGCCGGCGGCGGGAGGCTTCCTCTTCACCTCCTCAGATGTTCCTGGCTTTCAGCTCATTAGCAGCCGGCTGAGAGAGCGGCTGGGAGTTGTGCAATTGGCTGCTTAACTTTGAACTGCGGGATTGTTGTAGCTGCTGCTCCTAGGGAGACCAGCCTAAGGAACTTCAGCCTGGGAAGAAGGTGTTTGTTTGGACGCAGAAAAGCCAGAGAGAGAGAGAGAGAAGAAAGAGAGGGAGAAAGGAAGAGGCAGAGTAGAAGGAGGCAGGGAGGGGAGGGGGAACTCTATTGTATTCTGTAGCTATTTGCTGACTACCTAACCTCTAAAACCTGCCAACCACACAGGCATGGTAATAGCCATGGAATGGGAATTTCACTCGACTTGGAAAACCCCCCCTCCCTTTTCCTGCTTTCCACACCCAACCACACAAGGTGTACACACATAAAAGATTTTAAACTAACCCCCTCCCCCACCCCGCCCCTCCTGCCAGCCAGCTCCAGTCTGTGAAAAGTAATCCGATCCTGGCAAACAGGAATGAGGGCCAAGAATGCCTTCCCTACCGACTCCCTACACGCAACATAAAAAAACCCTCCCCCGCCCTGAATGCATGTGTGGTTAAGCCAATTGAGGTGTGCAGCTACTAGGAAATCAAGTTCCCTAGTTCTCCATGTTAAGAACTTTCCTCACCTCTGCCCACCCCAGCGTCACCCCTACCCCACCCCCCATCCCGCGCACACTCTAAAACTTTATCTTCCACAAAGTCTGCGAAGCTAGCAATTACTGCCTGCCGTGCAAAGGACTGCTTCTGGGTCTCTGGCTGACCCCTGGGAGTGCTGACATCCATCAGTCTGTGAGATCACTTACTGTGCCTCGGGGGACCATGGGAGTGTCATAGAAAAAGTGAGCTGTTTGCCACCGCCTTTAACTATACAACAGTAGAAGGGGGTTATGGAACTAAAAAGTTAAAAAAAAAATATGGAGACTATGGTCAATCAATCTCTCTCTCTCTCTCTCTCTCTCTCTCTCTCTCTCTCTCTCTCTCTCTCTCTCTCTCTCCCTCTCTCTCTCTCTCTCTCTGACTCGAACCCATGACCTGGGCTTATAAGAGTGAGTGGGCAGCTGGGGGAATGCAGGAGGAAAAGCTATGCAGGTGAAATGAAAGGCGCTGGAGGATTTAGTTACCCTGGCTGGCGGGCCTTTCTTATAGGTATTCACTCCCAACTCCCCACCAACAATCACGCCCCCAAGCACAACTCAGCTCCTAATCACAGGCTTGTGAGGTGGTGGTGGTGGGGTGGGGTGGGTGTGTGTGAAGAGAGAGGGAGGAGAAAGCAATGGACTCGGGGCTTTACCACTCCCATTTCAGGCTGATGATGCTTTGAGTCCCAGCAAAGCCCAGAGATGGCCTAAGTTTTCTATGGAAGTCCTGCCAGTTCCCCAGCCCTAGCAAAGAAGACAGGATTGCAAAGGAGTCCTTTTATTTTTTATACACACGGCTTTGTCCCAACTTTCACAGTGCTCAGAAGAGCCATTTTTCATTAAGTAGTCGTAACTTATCTATATATTATATGTTTTATATCAATTAAAATTATATTTTCTTCATATTTTTGTTATGCATATGGCCCCGAACCATTATAAATTTAAAAATTATACAAGACAGTGTTATAATTTAATTACATTTTATAGTCCTAGAAGAACTGTTTTAGAATATATAATCATCTTTAAATGCTAAAAAAATATTTTTACAATAATAAAGGTGCCAATTGTTTTTTTATTTACCTCTCTATATAAATACATGAGCATACATGTGCACTTTTCACTATATATATGCCTTTTTATTGTAATAAAAAACACACATAATCTGGGGTATATTTCTGTTTCCTTCCTTTGCTAACACATAAAGTGATTTGAGTCATTAGTAAAGTTTACATACTTTCTCTAAGTTATTCTAAATTACATTTCTACAGCTATGCGGTTTACATATAATATAATAATTTTGTCAATTTGCAGAGAATTTTGCATTTGCTGTTGTCTCTGTAGATCTCATAATTGTGGTCCCCTACCTTTACTGACATTATTTGTAGAAATATATATGAACATTATATTTTTAATAAAGACTTTTCATGGAGGAAGAGGAAACAGCATTACACCTTTATAAGCATAACCTTTATGCTACTTTCAAGTTACCACAAATGAGTTGCCTTTAACATGTTATTATTTGTCAATAAAACAGCCTATTAATACTCTTCCTGACCAACGCTTTCATGTGTAAGAGTTAAACACAAAGAGGTTTGTATACATTAAACAAATGTGTTTTTATTTGTCAATTATATGTCAATAAAGCTGGGGAAAAGCCCAAATATTACCATCCCCTAGTTATTAAAAGCTGAAATAAATACAAAACATGGACTCTAGTACTTAAATAGAAAAATAAGAAAGCAACAACCCTAATCCTAATCCTAAAAGATAGTAACAAAACTATGCTTTATATTATCTGATGCATTTGTCTGATTTTTAAAATTCTAATGCTCTTCTCTGCTAATACAATGGTTGGAGAATCATATTCCATATAATTAGTATAAACGGATGTGTAATTTTACGAATTAACTTAGCTTCGTACAAGAATAATCTTCAAAATATTCAACATTGAAATAAAATTTATTATCAAAAGTTTTCCCAACAACGTAAGGTTTCTGAAAATGGCTAATGCTCACTGCCATTCATTTTGCAAAGTAAATCAAATAATGCATATGAAATTTTGACAGGTGGTTTTAACATAAATACTTTATTTTCCTTATAATTATCCCAAAATTGAAAATGTGGCAGAAAATGACTCCTTGTCCTTCCAATGATATAATAGAAGGATTGTCTAACAGTACGTAGTTATTAATATTATTGAGTTTATTGAGATTATCTGAGTGTCTGGAACAAGGCATTCTTATACTAGTTGTTGAGTAGGATGAAAATGATGCTAAAATTTAAAGCAAAATAGATAAGCTGTAAACTATTTTTGTTCAGGAGCAATCCAAATAATTTTAATGGTAGGTGGTGGCTAGTATGTCCTTTCTTTCTGTGAGCACAAAGTTGAGCCCAAATAGAAAGTACATACTTTCAGTGTTATGATCGGAACCTGCTTTAGAATCTTTAGAAGGTGGGTTTTTCTGATAAAGATAAGTCACTAGAGGAAGCCTTTAAAGGTTTTATCCACCCCTCATTTCCACGTGTGTTCTGCTCCTGGGTCCCTGGCCGTGGTGTGAACCTGCACCATCTGTGTTCCTGATGCTTTGCCTTCCACTCCACTAGAATGAACTGAACTTTCTCTGAACCATGAACCAAAATCAGTCTTCAGTCTCAGAAGTTGTTACGACGGGTACTTGTCCGCACTCATATGGAAGTAACTAATATCTGACCCTCATGTTTATATTGGCATATGAAAATCAACATAGATGACACAACTTGAAAATGACAAAATGAATATTTCCCCTAATAAATGAATATTATTTAATCTGTGATTTAGTTGGTACTGAAAGGTGAAAAGTGTTAAAACACTCTGACAGAAAAGCCCTACTTTTGTAGGCTACAAATAAGAAATATATTTGCCAATTGTTGGTACAGTGCGTTTTTAAGCTCTATTGATATTATGAAGTCCCATTCCCTCACTGACAAGTAAATTTCAAGACAATTTGAACTGCTCTTTGCATGCACACAATGGAGTGTAGAGCCTTGGCACATACTCTGAGCCATTTATATCAACACCTCAATTATCTTCCTCCTCTAGCACATTAGAAAGCTAATCTTTTGAAAATACTTCTCTCTGTACCAGTGTCAGGAGACAGGGAGGGATTTGGGAGATGCAAGGCAAAGAATCCAAAGCAGCAAATATATAAGGTGATCGACTCCAGAGAGCTAATGTACAACAGGCAGGCCATGTCAACCAAGCATTAATTCCTTTTGCTTAATAATTGCTCTTGCCATAGGAAAATACATCTGCTTCCAAAAATCTTCCACTAGTACGAATGATGTCATTATTTTCTTATCATGTAAAAATGGTATATTTACTAATTCTTTTCATTATAACAAATACTTTACATACATATTCCTCATCTGTTACATACCTTAAATATGCATAATTAAGCATGAAATACTATTATGCTCATTATCAGCCGAAATCTTTTTAAACTCTTACAGAATCAGCTCTGTAGCTTGGTATTGTGGATTGCTGTTACTGAGTTTTCTTAACTATAGAATGCATGATTTCACTGAGTGGCATAAAAATTAAAGTTCCTATGTTCTAACTACACTGAACTCTGTGTTACAGCTCTGATGTTTCCTTTTAGTGACTATATGTAATTGGTAACTAGTCAGAGCCTAGGTTTCCTGCTCTGGAAAATGAAGAAAGGAATAATAATGTTTTCTAAGTCCCTTATGAAATGAAAGTTTAAGGGGTGGTTTTTCTTTAAAAAATATTTTACGTAGATGTTTTATAATCTCCATACTAGTCATTTCCTCTTCACATTTTAACAATTAAATTGGCTTACTGGTATTTTTTATCAGAAGCATCTGTGTTGGTATGAGCCAGTTTTCCCTGGGGCCTGTGTTAAAAAGAACAGCAGACCTGAAGTTCTAAGTCTGGGATTACACACAAGTGACTGTGAGCCAATTTGACACCACTTACATGGTAATCTATGAAGAAATAACACACTAGATAATTTGTTAAAATCCATCCGTGTATCTGACTTCCTGAAAACACTATTTTCAATTAGGAGGAAAAAAATAATAAAATATGTAACCTTTTGTTTGGACAAGAGAGAAAAGATCAAAAATAATTAGAGGCTGTCAGATGGGTGTCCTAAAAATCAGTGTGTGGATCTTCAGGCAATTGGGATGTGGCAGATAAAGTGGCAGGGGACGAAACAGCACTGTCTATGAAAGAATGTATAAGAATCCACCCAGATTTGTGGACAGTAAGTAGCTCAGCTGAATTCTAGAGTCTGTACATGATCGCTGTGGCTGTTTCCCAGTAAATATCTGTCATCTGCAATACTTTCTTGTGTTAATGTTGCCCATGGTTACAGAAAGTGTGTCTAAAACCCAGAATGGATGTGGCTTTGCCCACAAAAACCATTTAAATCCTGTATAAATGTCAGCAGAGGTTTTCACCAAGGAAGAAACAGCAATCTGGAATGCTGTGGCCAAAGAGCAGAAGCTGAGAGTGTCCATTTCAGCTAAAAGACCTTACAGTGGCCATGTTCTTTTGATTCTCCATAAAAGACTAGAAAGACACTCCTAAGCTTTGTAGGACTTATATAGCTGGGGTATGTAATTAGTCATCCAGCTTCAATGGGTGTTTCCTTTAAAAATAGCTTTTAATTAATTAAACCCGGTGTTTGAATAGCTGACTGGCTGGGTGTTGACCAGATACTTGTGACCTAAATAAAAGGCCAAATGTTTTCACTAAGTAGCCACAGCTGTTATTAGCTTTAACGAGATAAAGTGACAAGTCTATCTAAGCCTGGCTGCTACTACACATTGCTCCAACTCAGGGAAAGTTTTGAAAGCTAGGAAACCTGGTACTTCAATAAAAAATTTCAAAGGCAGATGTATATGTAAATGCCTCAAAAATACATTTATTCAGAGTAAATAATATTATAATATTATTCTGTTCATTATACAAGGTACCTATTTTTTTGATACCTTATTTTGTCCAAGGTTGGTCATCAAAGAAGACAAAGCTATCATAATATATTATATGATTTGAATTAAAAGTTACCCATTGATTACCTGGATTATGACTTAAAACAAAGAAAAAAGTAGAATTAAAGGTGAATTTAGAATTTGTCTAAGAAATGTAGATACTCTGTGTCTAGTTTTTACTGTATAAATGAAGACTATGGGACCTAGCAATTAGAGCACTTGTTTAACTGATTGACCTGCACAGAACATAACCAAAACAGATTATATAGGTTAAACAGGTGTGTCAGATCTATCTTGAAGTCAACTGACATACAAAAATAAATAAACAGATATGTAGGTAGGTAGGTAGGTAGATAGATAGATAGATTGATAGATAGATAGATAGGGCTAAAGTCTGTAGACAGAAAAAGAAATAGGATTTATCCATATAAGGATTCATGTTTCTTCCATGAATTCTGAATCTAGAAGGGAATAAATTAATTTATAAGCTCCAGGAGTCCAGTTGAAGAGAAGGAAGAGGGATTATATGAGCAAGGGAGATCAAGATCATGATGGGAAAATCTACAGACACAACTGAACCAAGCTCATAGGAACTCATGAACTTTAGACCGATAGCTGTGGAACCTGCATGAAACTGGACTAGACTCTCTGCGTATGGAAGACAGTTGTGTAGCTGGGTCAGTTTGAGGGCCCTCTGGTAGTAGGATCTATCCCTGGTGCATGAGTCAGCTTTCTGGATCCCATTACCTATGGTTGGACACATTGCTCACCCTTGATGAGGGGAGAGGGCCTTGGTCCTGACTCAACTGAATGTACCAGGCTTAAATGTTCCCTCATGGGAGAACTTATCCTTTTGGAGGAGGGGAGGAGGGGTGGGTATGGGGGGGGAGCAAAAAAGGGGGGAATGGGAGGAGGAATGAGAGGGGGATTTGTGGTTGGTATGTAAAGTGATTTTAAAAATTAAAAATAAAAAAGAAAAAAATGTTTCTCCTAAATTTAGATTTGGGGCACTAGTCTCTTGAAATATTCATTTCAAAGCAAAACATCAGGAAATTATGAGGCACTAAAACTATTTTTGTAAAATAAATAATGGTTTGTAGAGAGATGTGACATACTTATTAATAGAAAAGTATTCAAATTCTAATGCATTAGACACATTTTAAGATGCACAACTCATTTTTGGATGAATAAGGGATAGATAGTCAAAGAAATAAGATTCCATAAGTTTTCAGATATAATTTCATGGGCCTTTTTTTTTTTCTTTTGCTGTGTTAGGGATCAAAATTAGGGTCTTACGAATGTTAGGCAAGTGCTGTACCACTGACTTACAGGCTAGGCCCTGTGTTCTGTTTGATAGAGGTAAATTCAGTATCTATTGCCCAGAGACTCAATATCATAATACAGGATGGCCTCAAACTTGCTACCCTAGAACGCACAATCTTGCTGCCTTAGCCTATGAGTTCTGGGATTCATATACGTACTACCATAACTGGTACACTGCTTCTTTACCTGGTCCATGATGGCTGAGGTTTGCAGAGAATTGATAGCAGGGTATTGCATCAGATTGAGGAAGAAAATCAGAATGCCACTCACTGCTATCTGTAGATTAGAAAAAGGATTCGAATTTATTTTCAATTCAGAGCATTTGAAAGCTTTTTACAGGAGATTACCACCTGTCGATTTTAAACCCATGGGTTTGCTTCAAATATTAACTTAAAACTAAAGCCTTATATCTCTTTTTTTTGAGAAGCATTATGTAAGTTGGAATATAAAGTAGGATATGCTTGAATATGAAGAAATGTGAGGAAAATGCTAATGATTTTAATAGTAATGATTGGAGCAAATGTTATAAGTGGTTAACATACTAGTACTAAAACAATGCAACCAGAATCATAATTTGGTTTGCGATGATTGTTCCATCCCAATTATATTTGCCTCATGTTTAGCAGACAAAAAGCCGTGAAACTGATTTGCTCTCTGACAAAATAAATGCTTATCATCATCTATATTATGAAAGCCCTAGGTTAAAGTCTCCTATTCAAAGAAGAAAAGGCATAATGCTAGCTGACAAAATTGTGAGTTAAATGAGGCAAGGAGGGTTTACATAAAAGACCATTCCTTGAATTGAGCACTCTCAGTAAAATATATTTGTGATAATTAGAAGGGAAAGAAATCTTTTGAGGATGGAGGAAAGTCATGTAACTGAGGAGTGCTATTGTATACATGTTATCAATTAAATATATCACCTACAGACCACTGCTGAATTTTTGTTCATTAATTGATACTTCGCTCTCATAGAGTAAGTTGGAAACTGTTTTATAAAGTGCATTCTATGCATGTGGTCTCAAGTCAACACTGTGCAATTTTTTTCCCTTGTGCTGCAGAAACATACTAGTCTTATGTATACCAAAGTCCTAACAATAATTATTATGGACTAGATTGTGCCTCAGTCTAAAGTCATATAGTGAAAATTTAATCCTCAATATGACTTTTGGAGACAGGGTCATTAATTAAATAATTAAGGTTAAAGGAATCACAGAAATGGGCCTTCAAGCAGATAAGGTTCCTGTCTCCACTGAAAGAAAGAGACGCCCAACTTCTCTCACCACTTAAGACATAAATGCAAGTTTGTATAGTAGGAATACAAAATAGAAATATCTCTATAACTTAGGAAGAAAGTCATAATGAGAAACTGGAATTTTAGCTAATATTGTTAGGAATTACTAGCTTCCAAAATGGTAAGAATATACATTTTGGGTGGTTTAGCCACCTTGCATATGTCTTTCTTACGATGGGCCCAAATAATAGGCTCATCAAACACCAATAACCTTGAAACTGCATTCTCTAGTGGAGCAATATATTACTTTTATTACCCAAAAAAGGTGAGTTATCTTCGATTCCTTTGTCTTCTGGAATTAAAAATAAGTAGTTAAAAATCTAAATCTAGAATCCTCCTGAAAGTGCAGACTCCCAAGTCCATACCTTCCCTCTGAGCTTCAATATCATCAATTTTTCACTAAGTAAAACTGCCTACCAGATCAATAGGATACCAGAGTTTTTAATGTTATTTAAATCCAACTGTAAGCCAAACCAAACTTTGTACTTTTATTACTATGGCTCAATGGAAAAATAAAAAAACAACAAAAACAACAACAACACCCAACCCTTTAGGGGTATAAATAAGGATACATTCTGGAAAGCTTGATAGGTAGGGTATACACCTTTATGAGTGCAGATTAATGATACAATGTGTGATACTATAACATGAACATCAAGTTTTGTGTGGTTGTAGGTTTCTGAGATTGGGACAGCAGTGACCACAAATATAAATTTGAATATCTACTTTTTGAGACTAAACCTATAAAACAACGAAACTAGGATAGGTTAAAAAAAATTCTCCAACTTCACCTGGTAGTGGTGGAGCCTGCTCTCTGTAGAAAATGAGGGGAGTAAAGAAGACATACCAGGTTTCTTGATATTAAACTTATTTCATAAGGTCAGTGATAGATTTCTATTTACAGCAGTAGGACTGTATTGCACAAAGGATCCAGTGGGTTAGATTTCAATGTAGAAACAAAGTTTGATTGCACCTAAGAGTTGTAAAAATTAGAATCTAAAATAATGGTCTCAGATGTGAAAACAAGATTACTGTAATGAATAAAGGTGCTTCATGTTTGGTCATTAAGAGAAAATACTGATTCTTGCATGTTCCTACATACAACTGGTTAAGTTGATTGCCCTGTTTTTGAGTACAGAGTAGTTCACAGTGACATTTCTAATGGATCAAAGTAAGTTAGGCTGGGTACCTTGTTCATGAGTAGAAACCAAAATAGACAGACAGACAGACAGACAGACAGATAGATAGATAGATAGATAGATAGACAGATGATAGATAATTGGTAGGTAGGGAGATAGATGATAGATAGATGATAGATACATAGATACATAGCTATGTAGCTAGAAATAGTGTATCATTTTCACCATTAGGCTAAGAAGACTGCAGTTTCTATCTTGTGCTCAAAGTCATAGTTCAGGAGTTCTCAAAGTGTGGATCATGACCCCCCATGAGCAGTTGAATGACTTTTACACAGGAGTTACATACCAGAGATCCTACCTATCATATATTTACATTACAATTCATAGCAGTTAGCAAAATTACAGTTCTGGCTGGGCGGTGGTGGCACATGCCTTTAAACCCAGCATTCAGGAGGCAGAGGTAGGTGGATCTTTGTGAGTTTGAGGCCAGCCTGTGCTACAGAGTGAGTTCTAGGAAAGGCGCCAGAGCTACACAGAGAAACCCTGTCTCGAATAAATTAATAATAATAATAATAATAATAATAATAATAATAACAATACAGTTCTGAAGTAGCAACAGAATAATTTTATGGTTGGGGGTTGCCACAGCATGAGGAATGGTATGAAAGGGTCGCAACATTAGGAAGCATGAGAACTGCTGTCATATGTAAAGGACCCTCTGGAGAAGTGCTGTCATGTTGTAAATGCAGTTTCACCTGATGTGAAACTGAAACTTGTCACAATGTCTACCTGAGTTCTTCATAATAACTATCTTAGCTTCTAAGCATGTGGAAAAAAATACTTAAATAGATCAGCTTAATAAAGGAAAAACTTTATTATGGTTTAAGAGGATGTAACCCATGGCTGCTTGTCTCTCTTGCTTTGGATACAGTATATCATGACAGGTGCTGTGTGTGTGTGTGTGTGTGTGTGTGTGTGTGTGTGTGTGTGTGTGTAAGAGGAAGCTGCTTTCCTCATTGTTTCTAGGGAGAGTGGTGAGAACATAGGGAGGCTGTAAGTGTCCTTTTTAATGAAAATACATATATGACCCAACCTTCTTCTCCCAAGTCCCACTTGCTCCCATCCAAATACTAACCAGCTTTGATTCTGCTTAGGTTCTGAGATTAGATGAGATTAGACATGACCATGAACTTATGGCCATTAATTAGGTCCATTTTGTAAATATTCTACCATCTTCCAATAGTGCCACAGAATTGTGAGCAAGCCTTCCACATATGGGCCTTGTGGAACACTCTGTATCCAAACTACTGTACTAGGTTTCTGGTCTTCAAAGTTTCATGTCCATCTTACACTGAATACACCAAACATTTAGTCTGTCCAGGGAGTCCTAAATCTTGTCTTCAAGGATTAATCAAATGCTCAAGCTCACTATTTCCTCAGAGACTCACAACAAACTTAATGTAGGTTGGTCTTTAAAGGTTAGGAGGAAATGAGTTTACATACCATGAGTATATAGTGGCTCAGGGTTCACATTCCCTTTTCCAAAGGAATAAGAGGATTTGGTTAAAATGAGACTGAAATGCAATAGAGCTAGCATTAAGTACTCTGTTTTCATATCCCACTTCTAGGACACAGAGTAGTATAATGTGAGCTGGAAAGGGTTTGAGCAATATCACCTCTATGGACTTACTAGCTGTATCCTTCAGGACCATTCTCATGGGTCAGCTAATCTTATTAGTTACAGTTTTCCTTGCAGGGATACCAAGTTGTTCACATTTATAACATGCTGGAATTTTCACTGCAGTTAGGGTTTATTCCTTCAACTTCTCTAATAGTCCTTTAATAGCTGTTTATAGGAAATACAATCCCATTATATACTACCTGGTCTCTCAGTCTTTCCTTTGAAATCTTGGTGGATGCTTTCATGAATCAGCAACTTGAATTTTTATTTGTTTTCCTTCTTCAACTTTTATTGATTCTCTTTGGATTTCACATCATCCATCCTAATCATCCTAATCACACGTCTCTCCCCATCCCATTGCTTCTGCCCTCTGCCCATGCCACCTTCCCTCCAAAACAAAACAAAATTGAAAAGAAAGACCACCTTTTGAATTATTCATGCCTACAACACTGTATTTGTCATGTGCACAGTGTCAAAATCTGCCTCCAGAATAAGCCATTCCTGGGTGCAAACATACTTTCACAATGAAGTCATAAATCAAACACTCCAGTGTCTAATGTAAGACATCTCTATAGGAGGTTTTGGTCAGAGAAGTCTCAGAGGTCTCAAAAAGAACAGAGGCTCTTACCACCCCCCTTAGTTATTTTCCAAGATCAGCTAATAATTCCATACTCTTGTAGACACCATATATCTTTAATTCAAGAAGTAATAAAATTAAGATGAAAATGGGTTACTACATCCTTCCATGCTGGTGGCTATCATGGTGCTAGACATTACTTTACAAGCTGCTGGGGGTAAAGACGTGGGAGCCCTACCACAGCTGTGAACTCTATGAACTATAATGTGAGCCAGCTGGGCAAGACATGCACTGTGGTGTAATAGTGGTACGGCTGTTAAGGGGGGCAGTATAACTAACCCCAGTTGTAGTTGCTCTACACAGGAGAATTCATGCCATGTTGGCATTCCAAGAATAAATCTCTTTTATAATGGATTGTTTGGTTTGGTTGGTTCATTTCAATCTGTCCCTACAGGAATACTGGCCTTTAACTTTCTTTGTTATCTATAAGTGTCCTTGTGGAGACTTGTTATCAGGGCAATGCTGGTCTCATAAACTGAGTTTAGAAATATTTCTTTTGCCTTAATTTCTTCCTTAAGTATTTTTAGAATTCTTCACTGCAGCCACCAAGCTCTGAAATTTTCTTTAATGGGAACTTTTTTTTTTATTGATTCATTCTTACTACCCATTATTGGTCTGAGTACCTGTTCTACATTTCATGATCTCTTCTTCTAAGGTAATATATATGTAGGGATTTGCTTATTTCTTCTAGATTATCTGATTTGTTGATACATAACTCTACAAACTATTTTTTTAATCATCTTTGGAACTGTTTTCTTTTATCGTAGTTGTTTTTCTAATATCTTGTTTTTTCTGTTCTTTTTTTTTTCTTCATTGTATTAACATTTAGGCTACTTTTTCTCTTTTATTTTGCAACATTTTCTGGTGTAATGTTGGGTTGACGTTTTTATGTCCTTTGAAACAGCATATTGTTCTTTGTTCTTAGGACTGATTTTTATCTCTGCCTAAGTTTCTGTGTGTTAATTTAAAAATTTTAACTCCATGTCTCTAGTTTTTCTTTTGATTTCTTTTTTGTCCATTGATTTTAATGGCATGTTGCTTAATTTACACATATTTTTGAATTTCACAGAATCATTTCTAATGAATATTTTCAATTTCATATTACATTAACTGAATTGTTTTTGATGAAAAGTATCAGAATGATAAAGAAATGAAAAATTGGCTGAAAACTGCTATAATCATGGTCTGTTAGATACTCATAGATATGATGCTTATTTTAGAAAAAAAGAAAACTCCCAGAATAAAGTTCTAAGGGTTACCTATAGAAACTAGAGAGCAAACAGTAGTTTAAAGCAAAATATCAAGAAAGAAAGAAATAACAGTGTTAAGAATTACAGTTAATGCAATAGGAAGTTAGTGGGAAAAATAAATACTAAATATTATTTTTTGAAAGGATAAATAAAATTGATAAATATTTAGCAAAATTTAGCAGAAAATAAAAAAGAAGTGCATTAATAGCCATTAAAAAGAATATTAATATAGATCTCACAGAAAAATAACATAAAGTACTATAGTCTTCATTTATTTGGCATAATTGTATTTAATTAAGTTTAATATTCTATATTATAGGGGGACATTATTGAAAAACTGAAATCACTGAAGGTTATGTAGCCATCACATTATAATGCATCTAAAATCAAGGAAATCCTTATTGAAGCAGTATCTCAGTTGCTTTTATCAGAATATGAGGGAGTTCTCATATGATAACAACACTGAAAGATGATCACTAAAATGTATGAGGGTTATCCTCAATATTCTCATAAGTTTTTCCCATGGGGGAGAAAAAAGTCTAACCAAGTGTGAATATGTCTCGTAAGTCTTAAATGAGACAGGCTACTTGCTTGAATCTCTTAAGCACTTCAGTATGTATCACACTTATGTCCATTTCCACTTGACATCAGAGCCAGACAAGACAAAGATTAAAAGGATGATGGTATTAAATAATGTAAGAAAAGATTAACTGAGTAGAGAGTCTATAATATAGAGACTAACAGATCTGGGTTTGCAGGAATATGGCAACAGAATTGAATGCACCAAAAGCAGGAGTCAAGTTACAACAAGGGCATAAACACACAGTTGTCCAAAAGGAAAGTCTTTTTACAAAATGCATGACTAATACCTTTTGCATGAGCTGCAACTTACGAGGATACAAGACTAACAAGTGAGAAACCCTCAGAGTAAGTCAATTTCTCAAAATAGTTCCACTGATGTTCCATGATAACCTACCATTAGGGTTTGGTGTGAGATTAGGTAAGTGCCATCAAAACAAACATTGTTAAAACATCGAAAGATATCTAATAATATCTAGCCTGCATTTCTGTCTGTGAAAAATAAAAGTCCAAGACCAGCTCCATCTAACTTTTTCCAGGTCTAGTGTTCACTAAGTCAGTGACTCATGGTGATGTTCAAATAGTGTCTACTCTTAGCAAGAGTTCCCAGCTGTCACAGCCACTCTTATATACTGGTGCCTCCACCTAGAGTACAGAGTGAGAAATGCTCTTTTTCTACTACTACCCCTCAGGTTAGACTCCAAGTCCACTCTCTTCAGCTCCTCTGTTTAAACCTGGTAACTTTGCACCCAGTTAAAGCTATGCAATCCCTACAAAGACGATTTAAGTTTGCCTTCTAAGAATTCTGATGTAAAGGGTCTATGCACTTAAGATCTATGACATGTACAGAGGAAACAAAGCATGGTTAATATAATGGCAAGGGATCTAAAAACCTAAACATCTTATTGTTTTACTGAATGTATTTTCAAGTTAAAACACTAACTTATCCTTTATTGGAATAATATATTCTGTAATACATCCATACAAAATATCTCTGGCTTGAACACTGTATTATTGGTGTAAGAAAGATTATCTGTCTTTGGCAATGAAACAATTTTCATTCTTACTAGTACTCTAATAAGAATACTTAGCCACACTTAAGGCAAATATTATCTTTTTATTTTTAAAAATCTTTATGTTGTGTTCAGTATCATTCTATGAGATTTGTTAAAAAAACTTTCCTAGTTTATGTGAAGTCAAAGTAACCTGACAACATATCTCTCGTAGATATTTAATAAGTGAATTTTAGATTCAGATATGGGTTCTTAGTCCTCTAATGTTGGTTGTAATGGCTGTTTCTAGCTTCACTCTTGCTTCTGTCTCTGACAACTTTATGCTGCAGAGTCACTCTGTACAAAATGACTCATCAAATTGGGGGGGATTTTTCAGGTGCTGTTAGTATTGCTTCCACCCACTCAATTCTCAATGGCAACTTACAAAATGTCACCTGCAATTTAAAAACAATACTCAAGACTCATTGAAAGGAAGTTCTTTTCTACCTTTTCCTGTAGCTAAGAGTCATCTCAAAAGATTTCTTTTACGAGAGTCACCCTTTATAGATTGGAGAATAAAATGTTCTTTTTGAGAGGTGAGGGAAAGAATGCAGTTATGCAATTAGTAGGGCTATTTGGAATTTCATTAATGCATTTCATTATCAACATTTACACAATGCCTTCTATGGAGAAGCATTTCATGTTTGGGTAATTGAAGGAAACAAGATAAAGCAAGTCTTTACTTTTATAAGCAAGTGGCAAAAATAAATAGACAAATTAAAAGTGCAAGTGATTGAATTGGTCCTCAATGGAGTGGGTTTAGAAATTGATGCATTATTAGTCAGCTATTGCTACAAAAGCATAATTATTTAAAACTAAGCAGTGAAACCAGTTCCCGTGACTATGAATTAATTCATGTAAATCTAGCTTGAGCACAGAAGCCTCTGATTTGTATTGCAAGGTTTATGCCAGGTGGGATGGCTTTAGTCATATGTTTCTTTTGATGTTGGGTTTATTGAATAAAAGTTATTCTTTAGGCAATGACAGAGAAATAAGTAAACAAGCCTGATGTGTCAAAGACATATCAGTTTTCCTTCCACTTGCTAGCATCCCATTGGTCAAAGTCAGTCCCATAATTGTAGCTAATATCAAACAGTGAGGGATATATTTTCTCTATTCAAATAGTCATCAGGGAGTATTTGTTACATACTATTCTAATCTTAATATTAATTTTATTTTTATGAAAACATTATGTATGTTTTCAAAAGAGCAAGAAGATTAATATGGTTGAAATTTAGGCACAGAGAGGAGGATGATATGATTTGGTGACCAAAAAAAGAGATAAGGGCCCACTCTGACACTACAGATGGAAGTCAAGACTGTTCTCTAACTACAAATAAAAGCCTTTGCATTCTTTGATGTAGAGAAAGACAAGAATAGGGTTACATTTTACAAACCAACTCTGTACCTTGTGCAATATCTTCATTGGAAGAGATCATGGATGAATCAGAAAGGAATTCTTGGGTGGCCATGGTTGCAACTCAGGAGAGAGGCTTTGAGCTGAAGCTGGGTGATGATAATAAAAGAAGACAAAGCATTCAGATATGGTACATAATTTAATGTCAGACTTGTTCTCCCATGGGCTTTTGTTAGCTCAGAAGTATTTGGAGATGGAAGATATAAAAAACCCCAAAGATGATAGCATCCCTACATTTTGATTATATGCACCTCAACAAATCATAATTTGAATAAGTAAAATAAAACAAAAAAAGGAGGAGGCTATAGTTAGTATGTAGTTTGGGATCTAAAGGTTTACTGTGGACAGGATGCTGACCCAGTGAAAGTTCAAGCTGCTGTGGGATGTGGTTCTGTAGCCTGTGAATATATGCTCTGAATGATTGATAATTAAAACGATGTTTTGGCTGTTAGCCAGGCAGGAAGTATAGGTGGAACAAGCAGACAAGGAGAATTCTGGGAAGAGGAAGGCTGAGTCAGGAGTCGCCAGCCAGACAAAGAGGAAGCAAGATGACAAGGCAGAACTGAGAAAAGATACCAAGCCATGTGGCTAAACATAGGTAAGAATTATGGGTCGGGTGGTGGTGGCACAATGCCTTTAATCCCAGCACTCGGGAGACAGAGGCAGGTGGATCTTTGTGAGTTCAAGGCCAGCCTGGTCTACAGAGCGGGATCCAGGGAAGGCGCAAAGCTACACAGAGAAACCCTGTCTTGAAAAACCAAAAAAAAGAAAAAAAAAAAGAGAGTTATGGCTTAATTTAAGTGTAAGAGCTAGTCAATAATAAGCCTGTGCTAATGGCTACACAGTTCATAATTAATATAAGCCTCTGTGTGTTTATCGGGGTCTGAACAGCTGCAGACCAGGCAGGACCAGGGAAACTTTCCAGCTACACCAAGCATAGGTGCTATGGGTATGACTGTACATTCAATTTACAGTCATCAGAGATATAAATTTTAAGGCCATGAGGGACAAGAGAGAATTTAAAGCCAGGGCTCACATCAGGATCACATGGACAAGTTATGCAAATGGGAAACAAATAAAAGGGACAATAATTAATTAATATAAGCTGTCATGTATCAAATACGTAAGTTGTATCTTCAGGAAAAGAGCAAAAAAGAGGTGCTTTATTGAGACCTGGAGTTGCAGTTCATTGGTGAATTGCTTGTCCACCATACCTATGTAGATCACTGCCTTTGATCCCAGAAACAGGACAACAAGTGAAAAGTGGGAAAAGTTACACTTATGAAAAACTGAATAACCCATTCATAAACAGTAACTAAAATGAGCCTCAGTGTAGCACATTACAGATGCTGTGGAAATAACCATAAACTTCATAACATAAAAAGTGAGATTTTATTCCAGGTAAAACTTATCTCTTCCTCTAGATAACTGCATTAATGTATCACAGTAAGAAAAAACATGAAGATGTTTGCTGAAGGATTTTTTTTTTCTTTAGCATCTCACTTAGAAATGGGTTTTACAGAAAGAAGCCATATGAGGACCCTCAACCTGAGCATCACATATTGAGGTAATGGCACTACAGGGATCTATTTTCCTAAACATGAGAAAGAAGTTAGTAAATGAAATCTGTAATATCACAATGTGGAACAGCCCTTGTTCGATGTGTTAAGTCATAAGATATTAATCACAAACAACCCAAGGGTAATAATTAGAGCTTTAGCTGTAAAAAATGCTTTGATTATAGAAACCAATTATCAACTATTCCAAGTTAGTTATCTATATGGAAATAGCAACAGAATTGGAAGAACCATCAAAAATGATAAGGAAAATTGTAGAGATTACGGGCAAAGCATGCTTATGCTTACAGTGGGAAATTGACCATTTGCTTTCCATTTACCTAAATCTCTAAAGTCTGTGCAATACACATTTAGTGTATAAGATAGTGTACATAAGTGTGGGTGTGTGCACACACACATCTGTGTTTATGTCATGAAAATGGTCTCTAATTGTACAGAAAAAGATCAATTGGGCTAACAGGCATCAGGCATATTGTTTGTTCAGATGAATCACAGCCACAGCTCCAGACCTGGATGCATTTAGAGAAATAAAACTAAAGCCACAATTTATCTGAACATTCAGCTCATAAAGACACTTGGCTCCAGGATGATCTCCCTCAGTGACTTTTTTCCAAGTTGATATCCCTACTCATGGAGGGATAGGATGACTGGGAAAGGTTGAGAAAGCTAAGTAAATCTAAAGGCTCATTTAAAAAAGAAAGATGAAAAATAACTTAAGGGCATAAGGCTCAGAAGAATGACAAATTTGATATGGAGAAATCATGAGAAGCATCTAAAAGTTAGTGTTTTAGTTAGGCTCAGGGACACAAACCTAAAGAAATAATAATAAAAAAAAAATACAGCCCTTTCCATCCAAAGTATTCAGTTCTTCATCAATAGCAAAAGTTTTAGGAGAACCGAGGGAAAGCCAAGGACAAGAATACCTCAGATTTCTAACTTGGGAAGGTGTGATTGAATCAGTTCATGAAAGAAAGTCTTTTGGAAATGAGCAATGATATCTCAAGGGGGATACCGAACAATTGGAGGAAGACAGCAGGTTGCAGCTGGTAGAGATGGAATGTCAGATGCAGGTGTGAATGTCAGTAGAGTAAGCCTACAGTGGGTTCAGTGACTACGGAGGGAGTCTCCGTAGGTGCAGAAGGAGCTAGTGTGGACCTGCAGGGCCACTGTCCACCAAGTGGGTTCAGGCTCTTTCTTCTGCAAATTAGACAAGTTAACACATCACTGCTTTGTAGTTATTAATGATTTAGCTGTCTCTGTTGGCTGTTTTGATAAACTGGATAATATATGTGTAACAAATGACTGGCCAAAAGTAGAAGTCATCCCCTGTAGAGACCTTGCCATCTCTGGGGACCCTGTCGACAACTGTGACCTCAAGCTAGAAATCCAACACAAGGAAGAGTGTCACAAAGACTGACACGTATGAGCACAAGCTGCTTATCACTTCGTGAAGCAGTGTTCCAGGTAAAACTGTTTTAAAATAAAAATTGTTCACCTCTGTCTCTAGAAAGACGCCTAAAACTCTGTGTGAAGGGTATCATTTGGGTCAATTTGTGTGTGTGTGTGTGTGTGTGTGTGTGTGTGTGTGTGCCTGGTGTATGAGTTGTGTGTATGAATGTGTCTGTGAATGTGTGTATGTGTATGCATATGTATATGTGTGTATGTATATGTGTGAATGTGTTTGTATGTATGTATGTGTGTATGTGCACAAGTGTATGTATGAGTGAGTATATATGTGTGTATATGTGTATGCATGTGTGTGTGGCATTGCATGAACACATATTCATGCAGCTGCATGTACATGTATACCTATACACATGTGTATGGAGGCCAGAGATTGACAATGGGTACCTTTCTTCAATTCTTCTCTACTAGTAAACCTGAAGCTCATGAATTTGCTTAGGTTAGCTGGCCAAAGACCTTCAGGATTTCTCGGGCTCCCTTTCTTCCCTTCCCACAAGTCTGGGGTTAATAGGAGCACATTGGCACTCCCAGTATTCTACATGGGTTCTAGATATCCAACGTCAGATGTTCACGCTTACACTATAAGCCCTTTATCAAATAAAGCATCTCTCCTGATGATATGTTTAATTTAGCTATGTGTTTTTATTTTTCAAAGAAATAATTTCTGAGATAATAATGACATCTTTTCCCCCTCCCTTTCCTCCCTCCAAATGCTACCACATATCCACCTCCCATTTCTGTATTTCAAATACACAGACTCTTCTTTCTTTAATTTTTGTTAGTGTGTGTGTGTGTGTGTGTGTGTGTGTGTGTTCCTAAATGTAACATGCTTGCATTATTGATTTGTACAGTGGTACTTGTATGTATATGTTTTCAAAACTCACCATTTCGTATCACATCTTCTGAGAGGACTGTGTCTCCCCCTCTGAGCATTCCTTAGTTGCCTGTACCTTTTGTGTAGGTTAACCTTCATCCTGCCCTCTCCCTGTCCATATTAGCATGTCTATTGAGGCTTGCTGTTTCAGACTGTGTTTAGGCAGTTGTGTTGGTGAGACATTAGGATGTAGCTTCTGACACTTCTAGGAGACAAAAGCTCACAGCACACTCCTAGTTTCCCCTGCCCCTTTAATCTTTCTGCCCCATCATCTCAAATGATCCCAACCCTTCGGTGAAGGCATTGTGTGTGTGTGTGTGTGTGTGTGTGTGTGTGTGTGTGTGTGTGTTTCGTTCTTTTTACTTACTTTCATATATTCAATTCACCTAGTGTGAAAGGTCTTCTGCTACATTTACAATGTATCAGTCTTTTTACTCACAGTGTGTCTGAAAGCACTTTGTGAGGTATTTGTTTCTCTGTCAGGTTGAGTTATCTTGTTTAGAAATGGCCGAGTCTCTACGAAGCCCTGTCTTGGCCATTCTGTTTGGTATGGTTCCCAGGCACTGAGCCTAGACCACTGGGCAGCTGTAACTTGTGGCTGAAACAGACTCTTTAATAGTCTTTCTGCAGCTCTAATAATGTAGGCTAAAAGGGAAAGGGAGGAGTATTTTATAACACCAATTAAAGGCATTTACTAACATTGTAATCTTGACAAAAAATGTTATACACTTATTTTTAATAATAAGGAGTCTAGCTTAAGATAATCTCTTTGATTTTGAGTCATTTGACATTGTTTGATACATGTTCTTGTACTCTTTCTCTGGGATTTATCATATACCTGAAATAATTCTCACTTTAACAATGAATATTCATGTGATAGGCTTAAAATGAGTTAAAATGTTATTTTTTTCCTTAATTAATCAGGAATACATTTATAAACAGTTCCCTAAGTTCCACTTGCTAGGAAACCACTTGGGGGAATAAGCATTAAGTTGTTCTTTTTCTATTTTAGACTGCCAGCATGCATTTTAACAACCTTTCAAAGATTACTCTTTGTGTTTTACAATTGAAAAGCAAATAAAGTAATTTAAATATTATGCAAAGGATATATAATTTGTTGACTTCTTCATTAAGTCTGAAATGATTCTGTCACACAGAAAGAAGCTGGAGTAATGTGAAAAGTGAGCAAGCCTTCTCACAGTGAAAATGAAAAGCCTTTTAAATTGCTACTGTTCCCTCTAGCGGTAGAAAAAACCCATACATGTTTCTGGCTTGGCAGTCAATCATCCTTGAGAGAAAACTTTCAGGGTGAGCTGAATTCAGCACAGTTGTTTTGCAGCAACTACAAAACAAAATTGAATTAATAAAAAAGACAACTACTGTTTAGCTTTTGAACCTTGAATTATATATATATATATATATATATATATATATATAATTTAAATGATTATTAAATATTTATAAACAATAAATTCCTTTAGGCTTGGTGCAAAGACTAAGAAGTTAATTTCATACTGAATACTGGATAATATAAACCAACTGTCTGTTTTGCCAATCTGGATTTTCCACTTAGTAATTTTTACATGGGTAGTGTTTTTAAAAAATTAAACAAATTTCAGAAATCTTTGCTTTCAAATATTCCTATCCTTAACACCAGTTCAGAACATGTCTTGTGTTATCAAGTAATGAATGCAGAATAAAGCTACTCCCCCAAAAGGTATTTGAGCAATTTCCTTCCAAGAACCAAGAGAAGGAAAGAATAGCATTGTAACTCGCAAATTACCTGAAGATTCTTAGAAATGTGACTCTGGCAGATAATGACTCTATAGAATATTTTTCTTTCTGAAAGTAGAATCTTACTTTTACAATAAAAAGAGGATTAAACTGAGAGGGGCCAGTTGATAGAATGCAGAAAAACAGTGAACATGGGATTATGAAAACAAAAGAGAGAAGGAGATACCACATCGGTATCAAGAAAGATCTAAACAATGCAGTAAGAAAAATTATGAATGGGGGGCATTATTAATACATTAATTCATAGTTTGCCTTCTAATACATGAGCCACTTATGTATTTACTCTCTAAACATTTTTTAAGCATTCATTAAAGGCCAACATATGTAATTTAGTCTTTCCTCGGTTACATATAATAAACACTCAACTCAGTGGGAATAATACTATTCATTAGATCTCATATTCTTCTCTCTCCTTTTTTACTGATTGTTTTACTTTTTTGAGTTGTTTTGTTATCTTATTATTACATCCAAGTTTTGCCTATTTCCATTTCTAGTTTAGCATGTGCTATGTAAATTCTCTATGAGTTTTGAAACCACAAAACATTTTCTCTGAAGTTTATATTAAGTTGTGTTTAAGTCTCCCAAGCATAAGGAATCAGTGGCTTTGCCCTGGAGCTTTTGCTTAAATATTAGGAATTTTAAAAAAAATCACATTTCCAGAAATCAAAATGACAAATTCGTGGAGCGGGGGCATGAGAGAAAAATAAGGAAAGAATGGCACCAGGAGAGGTTAGTATGCTGTATATGGCAGTGCTTTTGAACAACTCTTTCCGTGAGTCAGAAAAATCTGAGCAACAGCTGCAATTAGGGAAGATCGTCACTTTCAATCAAGGTTCATGGGTGGGGGATGAGATGAGGGACAAAGAGGAAGGAGGAGGGAGTGGGGAGGGGAGGGAAGGGATGGAAATGAAGGCAGGGCACATCCTGTACACTCATGACATCATCCTCCTGCTCATATATATATGGGGAATGGCCAGAGCATCTTTCATAGTTCCCTCACTTTCAAAGCCAGCTGAAGGCAAGAGGAGAGAGCGCCTTCAGTGTCTTTCTGACTGTCTGCACCTGCTTGTCAGAAGGCTGAAAGATGATGGCAGGAATGAACATCCAGCTGGTGTGCCTGATGCTTCTGGCTTTCAGCTCCTGGAGCCTGTGCTCAGGTAAGCTCAACTACATCTCACAACTCCCTGAAGCGATTTCTCTCTCAGTCTGATGCTACACAGGTTAATGAATCCAGGAGGACTCTCTCTCTCTCTCTCTCTCTCTCTCTCTCTCTCTCTCTCTCTCTCTCTCTCTCTCTCTCTCTCTCTCTGCCTTTAGTGACAGAAACTGTGTGAATATCATGTTTCTCTCCTGTTCTGGTTATAACAACTGAAATGTTTGTTTTCCTTTTAAGAATCTGTAAAGCAGTAAGTGTGGTTACAAGGAAATACAACACATTCATTCTCCTTTGGAATATCACCACTAAAGAGAAAATAAATAAGAGTCCTGAAACAAAGATGAAAATTTGGATTGGGCTGGTCATTACTGAGGAGAATAGCAGTGCTTGTCAGCATGCAGACATAAAACATCCCATTCACAATCTTTCATTCTTATCTTTTCTCATTCTCTTAGGAAGTGACTTTTCTCATTCACTTACCTTTTTGATTTTCCTCAAATTATTTTTGACTTTATTTGTGTGTTAGGACATGGGAAACAAATATCAATAAGTAAATGTGTGAGCATTATTTTTATAGAATATTATTTCTAATGCAACACAAAATGTCCCAAGTCCTTTCTGAAAGTACATTTTATAGTCTTTCATTGTTACAGAGTCATGATATTAAATACTGCTGTTGCTTTTTTTAATGTAATTTAAGTAGGCACAAACTATAGCCATAAAATTGGTATACTTATGCTTATAATAAAATTTAGCTCTAGAGCATTTTGTACATAACAGTAAAGGGGGAGGAATGTATTATTATCAGATATGTATCAAGTCTCCTGGAAAATAATATACATTTAAACGAGTATTGTGAAATATTTTGATGATTGCAGTGTGTTTTAATTAATAATTGAAAACAATTGAACAACCACATTCAAATCTTATGGGATCAATGAAGTAAAATCACTTAACTTATACTTGTAGATATTATAGTTAACAACTAGGACCCGGGATTGTTAGTTCAAACCCCTGCTAGGATTGACAAGTACGAAGATAACACTATCAGTCTGGAATGTGATTTGTTGAGAATGATTTAATTATTTTATTAACATAAGACCCTGTAAATATTTTGCAAGAACTATATATTTTTCTGTAACCATGATTTTATTAAATAGTTCCTGAAAATAGTCATAATCAGAGATTTAAATATATTTAGAGATTAAAAAGTTATTGATTAAAAACTATATCAATTCAAATCAGTTTTCTGTGACAAATGCACAATGTCATCAGTAATTAATACAATTAATTGCATTATTCATTTTGAAAAACAAACAAACATGTATTTGTAATAAGCCGAGCAAAAGGATCTCAGGAACAACTTAGTTATTACATGCACTTTATCAGTGGGTTGCATCAGGTGGGACCCTGTATTTTAAAGACTACAGAGTGGAAGCTAGGGCAATTTTAAGCTCTGCCTTATTTTTATCATAAGAGGCTAATGGATATTAAAATGCTCTACAACTGTTTAGTATTTCTAAACTCTGCTTCTCTATACAACGCTCATAAATGGAATCATGGCCAATGTGCTCCGAAAGGAATAAGGGATCTGTTTTCAATACTACTCACCATGTGTTGATGGAGAGCTCTGCCTTTGCTTTGCCTCAGCCGTTCCCTCACTTGCTTATGAGAAAACTGAAAGCACACAATTCAAAGCTCTTACTTGAAACAGAAACTGATTCCTCCAAAGACTGTTTTATAAAATGACATTTGTAGTGAAGTGAATCTCAGTATCATTTTTATCCTAAAATTACCAGTGAGTAATTCCCTATGGCTTTGCCAGGAAATAAAAAAAAAAGAAGAAGAACAAATGACACTTGTATTTGATTTTATTTTGTTCTTTATTCCACACTTATTTCCTATATGTTTGAAATACTGATGGTAAGAAAGAGACCTACGACGGCATAGTCGCTGAGGTCTATATTATACAATATAATTAAATGTTTTACTGAGACTCAGAGATGAAAATTCCAAATCAAGAATACTTTGCTTAGCAAATTATCATGTGCGCATTTTCTTACAAGCGATTCTACTACAGTGGCTGTTAGCAGAAAATTAAGCTGTAGTGTGTTTCTTTCTGAACACTGCTTTGAAGGAATTACGTGCAGAAGACAATAAGCTTCAAAGAGTGATTCTTTAAATTAATTTGAAATACTTTGGTTGCAATATAGTTACAGGATGTGTGATTTCATAGTAAATGTGTGGTTTTGATTTTTTTCAGACTCAGAAGAGGACATGAGAGCATTAGAGGCAGACTTATTGACAAACATGCACGCATCAAAGGTAACTGTTTTCTTTTCTTTAATCCAGTCTTGAAGCACATGTGAATATCCACTCTAAACATATTATTTTCTTATGTTAATCAATAAAGGTATAGTTACCTACCTCAAAGCTGGAAAGGTCTTTGGGAGACATTTCCTATTTGAGAGATTTCATTTTTTTCTTTTCAACCTTCCCAATGCTGCATGCCTTTAGTACAGTTCCTCTTGGTGTGACGACCCTAACCATAATATTGTTTTCATTGCTACTTGATAACTCTAGCTTTGCTACTGTTATGAATCGCAATATAAATATTTTGGGGGATAGAAGTTTGCCAAAGGGTTTGTGATCCACAGGTTGAGAACCACTCTTCTGAGGAGTCAAAGGTCTTGATATAAAAGAGAAAATATCTATAGGACTGTCAGTTTGTATGTTTCAATTTTAATTAAGCAGCCACAGAGAATGTTATAGAGACAGAGAAACATACTTAAATTGTTTCCATGATTACTAGACTGGCAGGATGAAAGGTATATGGGCTTCCAGTTAAACAAGTGAAATCTAATTAAAAATTTTTTTTTACATGTTTTTGTTAGTTGTGGGGAAAAAAAAAAGTGTTTCCTAAAACATGGTATCAAGGTAATATAGGGAGGAAATACAACATAGAAGAAAGCTATGGACATGCAAACATTAACCTTGAAATCCAGTCCTGAAACCACCACTTCTGGTCTATTATGCTACTGAGTTAGTCAGCAAGACTGATCTTGGCTTTTCAAATCTATTTAAGTGCAATGATTGGAGTGTAGAACCTAGACATTTCTGACTCTCTGATGGGTTATTATAAACTCTACTACCTTTGACAGAGTTTACTTTCTCGTTCTCTCAAAATTGTTAGCTATAGATATTTAATTTTTATTGCGTGAGCCCAGTGAAGTTCTGTATTCTGAGCAAAATTTTGAAAGCTTGAGTGCACCTTTTCTAATTTACCAACCTTTTCCTGGGAACAAAACTGGTAATATATCACATTACCACTCTACCCTATGAAATTAATTGATTCAGAGTTAGTGAATCATTGCATATCAAAATTGATGGTTAGAATACAGGTTTCCAATGAAAAGATAGGGAATTGTTTTAAGATTAATTCTTTCCTTTATACATTCAAAGTTAAAAACTGTAGTAGCAAGGTTGGAAATTAATTAAGACACTGACCTAAATTCTGAAGCAATATTCTAATTAGTTCTTCAATACAGAGCTCTTCCTTAGTTGAATGAGCATATTCTAGGTTCAAAAATCTCTAGTATGCAAAGGCAATTTTATTGTGTTTGACACTGAGCAGAAAAGAAAAAATATGTATTTTGCAAGTTTGTGATTGAGAGCACATAATAATGTTACCTTACAACTATTGAAGATGTGTGTTCTAAGAACATGTGAGAGTTTGGGTTATTCTCTCTGACCAAGCAAATGCAAGAAAAAAATTCATTATCTGGAACAGTGTTGTCTTTTCCACTGAAGAAAATATGGTGCAATGATGTAAATTCAATCGGTCCAAAGTAGTTCAAGATGAAGTATTTATATTACATTGCTTCATTTCTGCTGAGATAAATAAGATACAATCTTTGATGAGAAAGGTATCCAGACATATAAAATTTTGCTGCTAGGATAAAAATAAGAAGCACAGCTTATGTTTTGCTATGACATCACTTTCTCATTCATTTCTGTCACTCAATCATCTTTGTATGTAAATGAGAACTCTCGATATATGATCCCCTCCCCTTAACCAAATGACTGCATTTAAAACTTTAATGAGAAGAATATTTGATTCTTTTCTTGCAATGCCATTATTACAAGTTCCAGAGATCATGAGCCTTCCTCTTCCCACTTTTTAAATCAAGTATGTGAACAATTTCTATTTTAGGATAAAGTTGTTTAGACATTTGAAAAGCAATTACTAAAATTATCTAGGTAACAGGAGCTCAAGTGAATTCAAATGGCTAAAATAAAGTGGCAGACCCAGGAGTATTTGTTTGTTGTTCTCAATATATACACATACACATATAATCATCACTGGCATTGAAGTGTACTTTAATAAAAAAAATAGTTCCAGTAAAGCATGTTTTTATTGGAAGCTAACTATATTATTGTTTGTAATCAAACTCAAATCCTTATATATGGTAGGAGTTCAATGCATGTTTATGAATAAGCAACTGGAATCCAAGATCTGTTGCAAGCTCTCACGTTTTTAGTCAGATGTAAATTTTAGAGCTAGATGACACCTGATGACTTCAGTTACTTGCACTTGCTGACGTCCCCAGATTCACCACCTGCTAAGTTGATCTCAGTTCAGTGAATCATGGGTACTGAGGAATAACGATAGCTCTTCAGTCACATTTAATACTGAAACACACAAGACAAGGACTATAGTTAGAATTTGTTATTTAGACAGAAAACTTTTTCCAAATATATTATCAAATACATGTCTATTTCTTTCCATTCTAGTCTAGTCTAGTTTAGCCTATTTTCCACTAATCCACATACACATTCACATGTAAGATTTCAGGACATCTATTTTAAAAACTTTTCCATTTCCTTGAGTGCTAATGACAGTAGAATGTCCATTTAAAATAGTGGAGGTGTGTATATAGTTTTCACTATAAGCATCACCACTGAGATTTAAAAAAAAAATAGACTAAGCAGGTTGCATTTGTATGTATTTGTGCATATGCATACACAAGTATATGTGTGTTTACAAAATGATAATCCAAGAAAAAGAGGCTATAAACCTAAGAGTAGGGGGAGACATGGGAGGGATCCAAGGGAGGGTATTTGAGAGAGGATGGAGGGAGGAAAGGGCGGGGAGTGATGTAATTCTATTTTAATTTAAAGTATAATTTTAAAATGGTTGGGGGCAGAAGCAGGGTTCCAATGAACTAATCTTAGGAAAACACTGAGATAGAAACTCTCTAAAGGGCTTTCTAAATGTGAAATTGAAATAACATATGAACTGGTAAGGCCCGACGTAGTGGTGAAATTAAATGAAGAATGTTTCTTCTAAAATATCCTACTAACACAGAACATTGCCTGCAATGGCTGGATAACCTTGTTCAAGGCAGGAAGTAGAAAGGATTACAAGCTTTTGGAGAATAAAGTGAATATCCTCATACTCAGATTTTAATATCTGTGAGTTAAGAGTATAATAAAAAAAGGGATTCACACACTCAAGTTTTATTGCAAGTAGAAGTTAAAATATAATGGTTTTTAACACAACCAATGCACATTTCATACTCCACTAACAGACTTTAATTGTAATATCTTTTTTTTCAATATTTCAGATTGGTAAAGCAAGTCCTCCCTCTTGGAAAATGACCTTGCTAAATGTGTGCAGCCTTATAAATAACCTGAACAGCCCAGCAGAGGAAGCAGGAGAAACGCACGAAGATGATCTCGTTGGAAAAAGGAAACTTCCCCTTGTTCTAGATGGCTTTAGCTTGGAAGCAATGCTGACCATATTCCAGCTCCAGAAAATTTGCCACAGCAGGGCTTTTCAACACTGGGAGGTATAACAGAACTTTAGATGGGGATGGGAGCCATTGTAGTAGTGGGATCTCATTTGTATTCAGTTCTATACCCTCATAAAAGCACAGTAGGGAGACTTACAAATACTAGAAAGTAATGAATCCTATTTTGAAGTCAACACCCTTATTAACTTCAAAGTGTCCTGGAAACATATGGAGATGAGCAAACTTTTTCTTCGGTCTTAAAAGGGTAATGGTCGGTATGAGGCACATTTAAACCATATATATATAAATGATGAAACACTGACATAATTTTTTCATTATATTGGTAATAGCGACATGTATCAAGAAATTTAAGTAAATCCAATCTTTATTCCTAAAAATAAAAAATTATGCATAATTATCTATAAACAAACACAATGCAAATTTTCAAAGAAAAGAAAAAAAATCCAAGGTTTCTAGTTGCCACTCACAGACTAGCATGTGCATAGGATTTTTTTTCAGTTTTTATATTTGATTATTGGGCAAGTAAAATATTTCTTAATTTTTCAAATAATATTATATATGCATATATGTGTGCACACACACATACATACACAAATGGAAAGGCCTTTTCATTCTATATTAGTAGATACGTGCTTATAACTTTCATTATCAACATTTCATATCCATATTCCAGCTCTTTTGTCAATTAAGTGTTCTGAAACAGACGTTGTTGAGTTAGCCGTGGTCCTCTTCAGACTCAAAACTTAAATTCAAAAAAGTGAAGTACCACCCTTTAGGTATATCCAAATAGGATTCAGTTCTCCAAACATTAAGCTTTAACTCCAAAATCTACTTTCCTACTGATAAAAATAGGCAAGCAAGACATCATTGAAGGAATGGCATTAAGAATTCTGATGTACCTTCAGATTATCCATTTATTCATTTTTTTGAGAAAAGGTCTTAACAGCTGTATAACTCTGGCTGGCCTATGTAGTCCAGAAAGGTCTCAAACTTGTAGCAATCCTCTCGCACCCGCCTCCAAAGTGCCAGTGTCCATGTGCTCACTACCATGTGTCGGTGACTATCTTTAAAGGGAGAAAAAAAAAAAAACAAAACTGAAAATGGTGGAAATCTACCAATTACCAAAAGAGCAACACGTTATTCTTTATAGTCTTGACATACATTTCACTGAAAAATAAACTAGAGCTTTGGGAAGAAGTAACAAAAATTTGAGCCAAAAGAAGGAAAATGTGGAAGACAACTGAGTCTTCCTAAAAAGAAAAATGGATGCTATTACACTTCTGATTGGAGAAACATTATTTTTTCAGATCAAGGTCTGAGAGGTTTGCTTAATGTTTTAGACTGTGGGCTTACACCAGCATTGTAGATCTGAGGGTGCCCTCTCTGTTAATATAACAAGCCTGTAAGTGGCTGCCACAGAAATACCTCGTGAAAGGAGGAAATGCAGGCAGAACTCCCAGTGTTTATACTAACTGGTAAACATAACTATGCTTTCCAGATGAAAAACCAAAAAGGCTAGTTCAAATTATCTTGTTGTACTATTCATCCTTTAATTTTAATTCCAGCTAAATGGAACAGTCTTTAAAACACTATTTAGCTCAATAAAACTTGAAAATTCAGATCTTAGCAGAGGGAAATGCCAATTATGCCTTATTTATCCAGAGAAGAAAGACTCCCCCAATAAACTAATTAGCATAGAAGTCAACTGAACGTAAGCCTGAAACTCTTGTTATTTTAACTGTTGAGTCATTTAAAAATAAAATGATAATATCATTCTGAGCATAGTAGAAGTAATTACAGGCTATACACTTTAAAGAAAGTAAAGATTAAAAACCTAGATTGCCTGACAGGAGCTGCTTTGCCTTCTCTGAAACTCAATAACTGTGGAATGAAACAAAATACTTGGTGATAGGATGGTATGCTTGCGCATTACAATTGAAATATCAGTATTCATTATTGTGATACCAAAGTTTGGGAGACAGCTATAATCTGAAGAGATCTTAGCAATTTAAGCAGAGTTCCCATGTTTGTTGATTGGTACAACATCTAAGATACTTGGAACAGGCAATTCTTTCTTTGTTTAGGAAACTGGTTACTAGAATGACTTTCAAGTCATATCAGTAATCGACTTAAGCCAACCTAAAATCCTGTTATCTTCTTATTCCAACGGCTTGTGAGATTCAAAATTATATTTATTGTGGTACATTTCACATCATTTTGGACTGCCAATTTATATTCAAAGCCTTAAAACTAATTTGTAGGTATCTCTGGTGTAGCCCGTCAGTTGAAAAATATAAACACATTTTTGAAAAGAGGTAGGCTGGTGAGCTGGGGAAGGGCATATATAATCAGAATGATTATGATCTGATTCCATCTCAGTCATTGATAACCATCTGTCATGGGACAAAATAGTTTCTCTGATCCTACAGGTACATTTTGAAATAAATAGATAGAATACAATGTAGGGAGTTATCTGAAATATATTTCATGCATATAACTTCTCTTTGTGTTTTCTCTATTTTAGATAATCCAAGAAGATATTCTTGATAATGGCAATGGCAAAGATGAGAAGGAGGAAGTGATAAAGAGAAAAATCCCTTATATTCTGAAAAGGCAGCTATATGAGAATAAACCTAGAAGGCCCTACATACTCAAGAGGGGAACATATTACTACTGAGAAGCTGGTTCTTGATCCATGATTGTGATTGATCACCTTTTATCTAGATATATAATCATATGCTTATCTAGATATATAATTACATGTGTGTGTAAATGTGACAGAACTTGATTATTTCATCTCTTCCACTAGTGTGGTGTATTGGCTGTTATTTTTCTGCATTCATGTAAATTGAACTAAATGTTTTCAAATAAATGTAGATCTTGAGCATGATCCTGTGTTCTGTATAATTGGAACAGATGATAATCATATCACATTGAATGTTCTGTAATTTTGCAAAATATATTATGGGATGTCTAGACAGTCATCACATTTGGCATTTTATAGGAAATCTATAAGAGATGATAACAAAGTTGAGCACACATCAGTAACCCAAAGCAGAACAATGGCACCATTTTGTCATTTGATTGCTTTATTTTTAATTGAAAGAGATATACACTGCTTTGCAAACTCACTGGCTCAACTCTCAGTACAAAGGAAAGTTACTATCCTGTAAAGGCCCATTGAAAGAATTGTTAATGAAACATTGCTATTTATGCTTATCTCAGTGTATCTTTAAGTGAATATTTTGCCTGTCAAATGAATTTGATAGCTAATAAAATTCAACAAGTCATCAGAATCTAATGCTTTATTTCAGATTTACTTATTTTACGAGAATTCATCTTAATTCCCCACCCTCTCTTTTGAGCTAGAATAGTATATGTGTATTTTTAAATGCCACTTAGGGATTTTGTAATTAATATTTTTTTTCTCATTGGGAAAGTATATTTAAGCTAATAGCGGAGCATCTAACAATTCCTCTTGACTTTCCTTTAAAATCATAGTTAGGACCTGATATAACTTTGCATTTCACTGTCGTCTGTGACCTTCTAAATTAGTTCCTTTACTGGGTCCAGGAAGACATGCTCTTACAGGACTGTAGTCTATCCATTGATACTCATGACAGACGAATTCAGAGCTCAGCTAAGCTGTCTTCAGAACGCTAAGTCTTTTTTGATGAGATTGTTTTTCTCCAAGCCCAGTACTACTCAGAGGAGGGTTTGTGAGAACCTGACAGATTGTGAAGTTTTCTTCACCAAACTCTTCTACCACTGCCTCTTCACCATCCTTAGAGTCTGTATATCTTAGCATTTCAAGTGTCCACAGCACCAACCAATAGAGCAAACGCTGTCATGGAGACTAAGAATGTCTTCTCAAATTCAGAATGTCCAGACTGCGCTCACTTTCTTTACTGGCAAACATGGGCAACTGTGGTTCTCTTTTGTTTCCTTAGCTGGAAAAAGAGTTAAGAGTGAGATTTGAGAAAAGGTGAAATGGTCTGATTACATACATGTTTTAGCATATATTACATAGTACAGAGGATTGTGGTGAAACACTTGAAGGATACACTACATTCAACAGTTAATACTTCCAGTTGTACTAATTTTCTCATGATATACCTTCTTGATATATCATTATACTATCATTAGTAGAGATCCCAATATTCTCCTAGAATACCTTGTAATTTATTTTATTAGCCACGGAAGTCATGTTTCATCTGCAAATTTCTTTTTAAAACCAATATTATCTCCCTTCAGTTCTTTGTGCCATTTTTACTGATTTTTCCTCTAAAACTCGTGGTCACTATTTTCAACTATTACAAACTTTTCCTCTATACTCTATAACATAGAGTGAAGAAATCTAATTACCTCCATACAATTTTCTTTGCATTTAAAAACTATACATTGTTCCACGTATAAGGTACATAGAAAGAAAAAATACAAAATTGTGATGAAAAATTATGAGAAATAAGTGAAGTGTATCATATTTAAGGAGTTGAAGACTCATTATCAAGATGTCACTTTTTCAAACCTGATTTACAAACTCAATGCAACGTCCAAAACCTCTCAGTGAGTCATTTAGTGGTAGTGGACAAACTGATTAGAAAGCTTATATTTAAAGACAGAAGATTCAGACTAATAAAATAAAACCAAAACACTTAACTTAGCATTCTGACACCATCCTATTTCAAGACTTACCTTAAACTTATGTTAACCACAGAAATGTAGCTTTGAAAAACGTGTAAAGCAATATATCAATTAAACACCGTAGAATGCAGAGATAGATCCATATAAACTTGGATCCATATAAACATGGCATCTTAAAGAAATGAAAAAGGATAATTCAGTGGAAAAAAAGTCTTTCCAACAAATGTGACCACAATAACTATACAGGCAGATACAATTAAATCTAAACAGAAACCCTATACACTTAAAGACTACTTCAAGATGAATCACAGACCAAAATATAAAACACAAAACTCTAACATTTACAGCACTGGAAAAATGTAAATTTCTTTAGTTTGGCAATAAATGTTTAGATACAATTCTCAAAGGGATGAAAATTCCAGTGGCATAAATAGAATTCTTAATATAAATAGAATTTTTTTAAAATCTTGAAATCCACATGCAAACAGGAAAACAAGTAAATAGAATAAATGGCTTTGGAAAAAAATAACAAAGGACCAATTTATGAAGAAAGGATTGACTTCTTTAAGCAGAGAAGTCACTTGTGGTCTTGTGTATCCTGGACTCTTGGTTTAGAAGCTGTAGTATTTTTCCTGTTCTGCCTATGCACCAGACTGCAAGGTCTGTTGGTCCATGGGTTGCTAGTAGGGGGTTGGGAGACACACAGTTTTATCTTCCCAACTTTAATGATGAGGACAGAAGATAGAAACTGCTTGGGTAGGACAGGACCCCAAAGCAGCAGTTGAAGGATGTCCTTGCTGGAGGTGTGAACTGCCAGAAGACAATGCTGCTTCCTCATTCCTTTTTATGTCTTCTCTTAAATGAGCACCTGCCTAGAACCTATACACGAGGATGTGTCTGAGACTGAGAGAAAGCATTCAGATTCCTTTGGATTTGTTACTGGGGGAATGTGGGGGGCCCTTTGAGGTCACCTCAAGTTATTATGGAAGTCAGGGTCCATTTTTAGTTGCACTAATAAAAGAACTTAAGAGTTAACTTAAAACTTGAGGGAAGTTTTATTAGAGTCTAAGAGAAAAAACAAACAACTCTCTCTCTCTCTCTCTCTCTCTCTCTCTCTCTCTCTCTCTCTCTCTCTCTCTCACACACACACACACACACACACACAAACAAACAAACAAACTAAACAGCTAGCTTTAAGCTCTGGCAGATGCCTGGTGGGGGGAGCTGGAAAACCCAATGGGAGAAAGCTATGCTTTTGCAAGTGTTCTACATGAAAAATCAGGGGATGAATGAAAAACCCCAGGGCATCAAGGAAAGCATGTCCAAGATTTGACCAATATCCAAACGAAAGAGTTGTAGAAAATGAAAAGTTTGTCCACCACAGTGCTACAGAGTCATGGCAGTGGTACAGGACTAAAGGTCTGTAAGCAGTTGGCAAGGGAAAGCAATGACATCTCCTTAAGGGGATAATTAGTCCTTCTTTCCCTATAGCATGTCTCCAGGTGAGCCAGATTTCCTGGACAGGAAGTGGATAGGTTCCTGGCAAGATGATTAATAGACCAATCAGGTTAACTATTTAAGGAAGGAGATAATAGTATGACTACTTTGGGTAGCATAGAATGCTGGGTCTCTTCCCAGGTTCACACTTGAAACTTAGTATCTTTTGACCTGAAGGAAGTAGATTTGCCTTAGTGGACCTCAACAAAGCCCAGGTACCTCCAACTTTTATATGGTGACTTAAATATTAAAGGCAGTTGTGATATTTTCATTTCAAACATTACAAAGGAAACAGAGGAGAGGGGTCTAAAGTCCATGAGTGAGGTGTAGATGAATTTCTAAACGGTCTTATTAAATAAGAAACACAGAGCCGAATACAGAGGTGCAAGCCATAGAGATCAGAGCAACAGCCGCCAACTAACCTTAGCTTACTACCTCACTGTAGCTTCCCACGACAGCTTCCTGTCTAACCTGTGCCTTTATTGCCTTCCTGTTCTCACTGACTATAAGCCCGGCCACATCACTTCCTTGTCACAGCCTGTCTATACAGACCTCTGGGTCTCTATGTTTGGTATTGGGATTATGTCACTATGCTTGGCTGTGTCCTTGAACATGAAGAGACTCTGCCTGCCATGTGATTGGATTAAGGGCTTGTGCTACCACTGCCAGACTTCTGTTTATGGCTATGGCCTCTGATCTCCAGGCAAACTTTATTTATTAACATACAAATAAAATATCACATTTCAACACAAATAAAATATCACCACAGTGAGGGATCCTTCCTCAATGTTTTCCAACCCTCTTAAACCTGTATAACTACCTAGCAATTGACTGCTTCTCCATTCATTACTCACCTATGTTTTTGCCATCAGTCCTACAAAAAGTTCCCAGACCAGCAGCACCTACTGCTCCTGTTATACAGATCTCTCTCTCTCTCTCTCTCTCTCTCTCTCTCTCTCTCTCTCTCTCTCTCTCTCTCTCTCTCTCTCTGAATAAAAGGGAAATCACCAATCAAACACATGGCTTTTTTGGTATCATGAGTTTCCTCACACTACCTCTGGAGCTATTACCATGGGTTGTAGAGCCATTTTTCTTTGTCAGAAGAGTATGGTGTGTTGAGGCCAACTTCCTGGATGAATATGACTTGCCATCACACTTAATTACTTGGGTATGGGTACAGAATACCCCCATTGTCCATGCATTAAAGACTCAACCATGGGGTTTCACCATCATGAGGTGATTGCAACCTTGAGAACATGTGACTTTGTAGTAGGTAGGTCCTTAAGTTACTGAGGACATAAACTTAAAGGTGATATGTGACCCAAAAACCATATTCATTTTCTTTACTTCTTTGAGTAACGTGAGCAGTTTGCTCTGCCACAAGTTCCCTATAATGGTCATCTAACATACCCACCAACTAGAAACCCAAAAGAAAGTGTCCCCCTAGTCTTGGGTTGGAATATCCAGAAGCATGATCCAGAACAATACCCTTTAGTAAATTATTCATGTCAGGTATTTTCTATAGCAATGAAAAGTTATTAATATACCAACCACACTGGTGCCTTCACTTTTTTCAATACCTAAGCCAAGGGAAAACCATTCTTCCCTGAACATTGCCCAAGTTTCAGAACACACAGCATAGTCCTTATTTCAATGTACCTTCTCATCTGCAAAGCTCCCACACTGAAATGTCATCAAAATTCTAATTCTCTTTCATATTCTTATTCATGTGGAATAACAAGTATGGAAATCATTTAACTTTTTTAAAACTGAAAAGGTTAGTAACCACTCATTTCTATTGATTTGCATATGAAAACAAACGGCTTTCTATCTCACTCAAAAAACAAGGATCTTTTAAAGAAAAGAAGCCATTTCCTCCTCCAAAGCACTCCACTTTTGTATTACCAAAAGTAACACAAAATTATACTGTCTGATGCTTTAACCATTTTTTTTTTGTTTTTTTTTTTTTTTGCTATTTGTGAAATACAGCAATTAGGATTGCAAACATTTCTTTCAAAGTCTTGGATTTTAAAAATGTGTTAAGATAATTTTCTTAAATGAGATATACTTATTTGCTTTTGATTTCCTGCTGAGATGTGCCTTGAAGATAAACAAACTTGATTCTCCCCGGTAACCAGATCTTGGAACAATACAAAGCACTTATAAAACCCACAGTTATGACTAAACCAAAATCCAACAGACATGTTACTTTCCCCCAGGTTGCATACAACTCTGTACCCTGGAGCTCAGCCAGGCCTGAGACCATAGTCGAGATTCCATTTTTATCCAGACCTTTCTTTTTGACAGCCTTCAACAATAATGTCCAGTCTAAACCAAGACTCCTGCTAAGCCAAAGAACTTAAAGTGAATGTCAGTTCAAACAGCAACTAGGTACTATTTGCCTCTAATTCACACTGGCAGCAAACCAATATCTCTTCTCAAACTCTGAGTCTTTCATAAATATTAAATATTAATATGCAAAAATGAAAAAAAATATCAATTTTGGGAAAGAGAACTCCAATTCTATTTCTATGCTTTAAGGGTTTGCAAAAGTCAGAGTTGAGATGAAACCATATTGTAAATAAGCATTTTGGTTTGAGGTTTTCTTCCCATGCACGTACTTCATCATTTTTTTTCCTTTCTTGTGACAACTTTACCAAGACTTTCAGACCTTTTCACATCCCCTCCAATGTACCGACTGGTGTGATTTTAATTGCTCTCTACTGGGATAAAGCCTTCATCTGCTGGAAGGAAGTCCTTATTTTGGAATCTCGAGCACTAGAGAAATATGACTGGAACTAATCTGTGGCATTCCAGTTGCACATTCTTGCTGCAGAGCAGGATTGGGATATGAAGGGAACACACAGCCTCTTTGCAATGTCTCTTCACCTCTACCTTTCAGGTTCAGCTTTTGCTGATCTTCACTGATCTTGAATCATTGAGCTCCAAATTAACAATTCACCCTGAAGAAGGGTCTCTTTAGTTTTAAAGTTCACAGTGGTTGGCTGGAGAGGAGAGAGGCCCATGTCCACTCACAAAGTGCATTTAACATTGTGTCAGGAATATGGAGCTAAAGGAGTGTAAAGAGGTGCATGTAGCATACAAATAGTTTAGTGCAGAACTAGGCATAGAAAGAAACCTTTCCCACTTTCCTGTACTTACTTCCCTGGTAGAGTGCTCCCAAGGCAAATAAACCTTTTTTTTTTTTTTTTTCCCACACCCTGAAACTGCTCTGCCAAGTACAGCCCACCTAGAAGTGGAGAATAGAAGACCCAAGTTGGAGAACAGAACATCACTGGTGTTGACACAAAACAGAATTCCCACCTCTAACAGGAAGAGAGGAAGCCAAGTATGATGGGCCATGGCTTGGAAACAGAGAGTCAGGTTGCTCTAGATTGCATGTTTCAACATGGTAACAGTTGCGCAAAGTGTTTGAAGTAATAGGACAAAGAAAATCTTAAATGAAAGCACTTTGCAACATACTGTTGGAGACTGTGTGTAGGCTGGTGATAGGAAGGGGACCAAATTTTTTGTGTTGGACTCAGCTGCTCTCCAGTGACAGGCCTAGCCATTTGGCTGGTGGAAAGTAGTCATTGGTTAAATCACCGGATCTCAACCTTTGGAATACTGTGACCCCTCAATACAGTTCCTCATGTTGTGGTGACCCCCCAACCTCAAAATTATTTCAATGTTACTTCATAATTTATAATTTTGCCATTGTTATGAATAGTAATGTAAATAAATGTCTGGCATGCAGTACATCTGATATCAGACTTCAAAAATGGTCACAACCCATAGGTCAAAAAAAACGATGGGTTAAGTCAATGTATATGGAGTGTTTTCACCTGTTAATCACAAGGCTGTTAGATAAGATACAGAGATCCATAAGGAATAAGCTTTAGGGGGCTAGCTAAAACAGCCAAAGATAAATTGTAATTAGCTCTGGTCCTGCAACCTTCTAACCTCTTTACAATTATGTAGGTTCTAATCATTTAACTAGCCCTGCAAAAAATTCAGTTTAAGGTACCAATTACATCATCTCCTCTCTCCCTTCCTTCCCTTCTCCTCCTCTCCTTCATCCTTTCCTTCTCCTCCTCCCCCTCCTTTTGCTCCCCCTCTCCACCTTCTTACTAAATGCACAGCTTTATGGAAACCATGGTTTAATAAAAACTCAGCAATTGGTACATGAAATTTACTCCAATAAAGAGAATAACCCATTTTAGGACAAGAGAACCTGAATATAGATAGACTAGTGTTGTAGAAAAAAAAAAAGATCATTGTTCATGGCTGCAAAACTGAAATGTATCATTTGCTTACAATATGGAAGAAATTCACATTCACTGAATATTACTATTTTTAAGGTGGACATGACTACTTTTCCCTAGTCTAGGTTGTCACAAGCCAAGGTGTCAGAAAAGACACAAAGACATAAAAGGAGTAGTAGAGTCAATATTCTACCTCTGGCAATATTGGACATGAATTTGCAGTGTCCCTTAAATAAAAACTTTATTTATTTGCTAAAAAGCTAGTATATAAAAATTCATTTCTTTTTATACTGTACAGTTTTGAACTCTATCATAAACTGAAGATGGAATGAAATATGAGAATATTATTTTGTACATAGGTAGTGTGGAATGTAAGCTGGCAGTCATTCTGTCATAATGTTGTATTTTATGTAGTTGAAAATTTCCTTCAGGGTATCATGCACTTAATTTTTAAGTGAGCATTTTTATTAATAAAATTCATTTAAAATGTTTCTACCTCTGTCAAATTTCTTTTTTAATTAAAGTATAATTTCTTCATTTTTCTCCCTTTCCTTTCTTATTTTCAGTTCCTTCCATGTTCCCCACCCTCATGTTCCCTCTTGAAATCATAATTGTTTATTTTTTGTTACTGTTACATACAAATACACAAATATATTAGGCATGTATACATAAATACATAAATACTAAATATGTTGCTAGAGTTTTCCTGCCTTGCCCAAAGTCAGAACAACTCTTTGTCACCCGCCAGTCCCACAGCCGCTCAGACCCAACCAAGTAAACACAGAGACTTATATTACTTACAAACTGTATGGCCATGGCAGGCTTCTTGCTAACTGTTCTTATAGCTTAAATTAATCCATTTCCATAAATCTATACCCTGCCACGTGGCTTGTGGCTTACCAGTGTCTTCACATGCTGCTGATCATGGCGGCGGCTGGCAGTGTCTCTCTGCCTCAGCCTTCCGCTTCCCAGAATTCTCCTCTCTCCTTGTCCCACCTACTTCCTGCCTGGCCACTGGCCAATCAATGTTTTATTTATTGACCAATCAGAGCAATTTGACATGCAGACCATCCCACAGCATAAATATATAAATACAACTGGCTCAGTCTATTTAGTGTTATTTGAATGTGATTTCAGGGCTGACCACTTGGTATTGGACAATCTATTATGCGGCTCATCCCCAGGGAAGACAATTTCTGTCTCAGCATTATCCAGCAGCCTGTAGCTGTACTCCTTCATGTCTTGTTTAGAATTTCGGAGCATGAATCTTGAAAATTTTAATTTTACACAAATACTTGTGTAATCAGTTCTACATGTAAAACACTCTGCCTTTAGCTTCTTATGACATGTGTTTGCAATCTGATAATCTATGTTTGATTCATGAAGATTTTCTTTGTTTCAAACTCAAGTGGAAATAAAGGTCAATATTCACTCAGAAAAGCAGATACACATATCTAGAACTGAAATTATAGTATTATTCCTAATCCTTCTTACTCCTTGATGAAAACATAAACATATAGGCTTAGATAACCTAAGATAGCCTAATAAAATTTTATGTGGTTATCCATCATTATTACTAAATATTGCAATTATGTGGATAACACAATGGAGACTGTTTTAAGCTCAATTTTGGTGACATTTTTAGATTCAAAGCAAAATTAAGAAGTTACAGAGGTCTCACATGTCCTCACACTCCTCACCCTGAATCATAGCTTCCATCACTCTTGATCATTCCTTTACAGAAAACTTAGGTATTTTGTAGTTCCTGATCCTGCACTGACAAATCTTCACCTTCGAAAATTTGCTCTGCTCTAACATTCTATGGACTTTGGTTCTATGTATCTATGCATCTATGTATGTATGTATGTATGTATCATCTGTCTATCTGTGTATAATTACATAGATATATGACAAATACATATCATAAAAATATCAATGTCTTTTCAGTGACATAAAACTACATCCTCTGTCCATTTCACACTCTTCTTTCAGCAAACTCTGGCAGTTACTGATCTTTTTATTGTCTCCATAGTTTTTTTTTTTTCTAGAATTTTTCTATGAGTTAGACTACACACACCCTTTCCAGATCACACTCTTTCAGTAGCCTTTAGTCCTTGTTATTTCATATTTTGATGTTTTATTAAGTAATTATCTAAACATACTGAAGTTTATTCATCCTGTCACCTGCTGAGAAATACCTCAGTTCATTCCAAGTTGTGATAATGATGAGCAGAACTACAATAAAAGCTTGTTTAACAGTTTTGGCATTGCCAAGAGCTTTGGATTACTTAAGTAAATAATGAATGAGATTAATAGGACATAAAGTTTAAGAATAAAGTTAATATTTTTTCTTTTTTTTTCTTTCTTTTTTTTTCTTTTTCTTTTTCTTTTTTTTTTTTTTTTTTTTTTTTTTTTTTTTTTTTTTTTTTTTTTTTTTTTTTTTTTTGGTTTTTCGAGACAGGGTTTCTCTGTGTAGCTTTGCGCCTTTCTTGGAACTCACTTGGTAGTCCAGGCTGGCCTCGAACTCACAGAGATCCACCTGGTTCTGCCTATCGAGTGCTGGGAATAAAGGCATGAGCCACCACTGCCTGGCTAATATTTTTTTTCTTTTACTTTATTTCTTTTAACTTTATAGATGTCTTGTCTGCTTGTATTTCTATTCTCTATGCATTTTCTTTGTGCTCAGAGGAGCCATACAATGGCATTGGATCTCCTAGGACTTGAGTGACATATAGCTGTCAGGTTACTCTGATTTGGGGAAATCAGAGATTCAGGGTTCTCTGCAAGAGCAGTCAGTATTCTTTTTTAAAAAATTTAATTTAATTTTACAATACAATTCAGTTCTATATATCAGCCACGGATTCCCTGTTCTCCCCTTCCCACCCCCCTCCACTTCCCCCCAGCCCACCAGCCATTCCCTCTTCCTCCAGGGCAGAGCCTCCCCTGAGGACTGAGATCAACCTGGTAGACTCAGTCCAAGCAGGTCCAGCCCGGTCCTCCCAGGCCAAGCCAAGTGACCCTGCATAAGCCCCAGGGTTCAAACAGCCAACTCATGCAATGAGCACAGGACCTGGTCCCACTGCCTGGATGCCTCCCAAACAGATCAAGCCAATCAACTGTCTCACCTATTCAGAGGGCCTGATCCAGTTGGGGGTCCCTCAGCCTTTGGTTCCTAGTTCATGTGTTTCCATTTGTTTGGCTATTTGTCCCTGTGCTTTATCCAACCTTGGTCTCAACAATTCTTGCTCATATAAATCCTCCTCTTTCTCACCAATTGGATTCCCGGAGCTCCTCCTGGGGCCTAGCCGTGGATCTCTGCATCCAGTTCCCTCAGTCATTGGACGGGGTTTCTAGCACAACAATTAGGGTGTTTGGCCATCCCATCACCAAAGTAGGTCAGTTCAGGCTGTCTCTCGACCATTGTCAGCAGTCTTTTGTGGGGGTATCTTGGTGGATTTCTGTGGGTCTCTCTAGCACTCTGCTTCTTCCTATTCTCATGTGGTCTTCTTCATTTACCATGGTCTCCTATTACCTCATTCATCTCTGCAATCTCTAAGAGTCTATTTGCAGAAACTGTCAATCTATCTCTCCAAATTGCTGTCAGTTTACAGTGTCACCTATAATAGGTGAAAATTCCTATTATTTCATGCTATGATATCAATTTGTTACATAGCATTGTATTTTAATTCACCTCCTCTATTTTCTTATCCTATGAATTATAAATCCAAAATAGACAGAATCCTAATTTCTGTCTGGAACTGAACTTTCAGGTTTCATGCAATGGCTTCTTTACAGAAGTGCAATGTAATTGCTGGAATTTGATATATTGAACAGTGGGACATTCCCTTTCACAGGATTAGAACTGTACAAGTCCTTTTCAAGGTGTGTTTGAAGATGAAATTCAAAATTGTAAGAAAAAAGAGACAAGACTCACCTCATTCTCTGAGAAAATCGCCTCTTAAATAAGTTAGATAACTCAGAATATGGCACATACAAATGTTCATTCTACAACCTTCTCTCCGGCCTGCTTTTCCCATTCTTTACATTTACAGTGATTTGTTTTTTCTTCTACCTAGAAGTTATTTATTTCCCTGTAAATGTTATTTATTTTCCTAACTCATTATCTTCAATTCTCTCGAGACAAAGACAATGTATTTCTATGTGGAAGTTTTTTTCTCATATATAATTCATGACATAAAGTTCTCTTAGTCTGCTTTTTCTGAATTCCTACAATAAATTATGTTTCTATTCGATAGCCCTTTCTGTGCACATAACACAATAATAGGCGAAATTCTTTTCTAAGAGCCTTCAAATGCAGTATCACACCTTGTTCATGGGTGTACCTTTTAAATTATTTTTGCATGTAGCCTGGATATATATATATATATATATATATATATATATATATATATATTACATATATATATTATATATTGTTTGAAAGTTCTATAACATTATATAATGTGTATTGATTGCATCCATCCACTACTAGCTCTCTCAAACTCCCCCTTGTACATTCATTCTATTTCCTGCTGAACTTTATGTCTTCTTTTTCTTTTTATTTAATTTTTATAACCATCTTAGTCCAATTACTTCAGCCCTTAAGCATATGGGTGTGTGGCCATCCATGTGTTATAAGTCACCTGTAGCTGGAGAATTTCTCTCCAACTCCCACCAAGTCCTGCCAGTCCCGGAGACCACTTATAAAATAAACACACAGACTCTTACATTACTTAAACTGCTTGGCCATTAGCTCAGGCCTGTCATTGTCTAGCTCTTACTCTTATATTTAGCCCATTTCTATTAATCTATACTTTGCCACATGGCTGGTGGCTTATCGGTACCTTACATCTTCCTTGTCCTGGCAGCAGCTTCAGGCAGTCCCTCCTCTGCCTCCCTGTTTCCTCTTTTCTCTTCTCTGTTAGTCCTGCCTATACTTCCTGCCTGGCCACTGGACAATCAGTGTTTATTTATACAGAGCAACATCCAGAGCACTTCCCCCCCCCCTTTTTTTTCTTTTTCAAAAGGGAAGGTTTTAACTTTAACACAGTAAAATTCCATATAACAAAACAATTTTCGAGTAAGAATTACAGTTACAATATTAAAGAAGATATCCTATCTATCTTATATTTGTGAGTTTAAGGTTTTATATCTAACTTATCTTTTATCATAACTAAGGATTGTAACTATCTAGTTTTAACTACATCAAAGACCTCAGAAGTATATAATATTACCTGAGAAACGGTAGAAGGATGCAAGCAACATTTGGGAGTCTTGCAGGGTAGACAGAGACAGCTGACAGCCTGGACAGTCACCTCATGTTCCTTTGTAAAATTGGGGCATCTGTCTTCAGCCCACAGGGCTAGAGTCTCTCAGTTTTTTTTTTTTTTTGGGGGGGGGGTCCTATAGAATGTCTGGCAGTTTTTTTCTGCGAAGCAGGAACCTGAAGGACCATTTTGTCAAACAAAATTTAGTGATCATCTTTCTATGGGTCCTGTATGTCCAGTCGATCAAGCAGTCCAGGCAAGAACAGTTTCTTGCCCAAATGGCTATTTTTGCCAAGGTGAAGTTAAAATCCATATGGAGTGTCTTCGATGCCCATTCTCCTCTCTGAAGTAAATCCAGTGCTACTAGGAGCAGACATGTCTCACTGTCTAGACAGTCTAAATTTTTAAAAATATTTTAAATGCCATATTCTGTAGGTCTTTGAAGTATTTGATGATTACTTATCTATCTGAAATATATCTATAAATATCTAGAAGACTTAACTAACATGGCTATAAGTATGATTATCATAGATGACTATTAATCTATTTCTTAATTATCCATTTTAATCTAAATGAGTTACATAAACATAATACCTCAAATGAGAATGGAAATATATATATATATATATATACAGTATAATAAAATTAAGTTTAAACTTATATTAATAAACTAAAATCTAAACCAATGTAAAACATTTTAAACATAAACTAAAATCTATACCAAATGTGAAAGATTTTAAACAAGTTGTTCTTTAATAGTAGGTTTATTAATCTACCCTTTTATCCTATCCTATCTACATCTAATATCTATATCATATCCCCTTTTCTTCTTTAGAAAGAGATTGCATATATAATCAACCTGATTTAAATAAAAATATTGGTTTTTCTCTGTCCCACACCAGAGGGATCTTCTGATTTGGGACACAAGAATCTCTTAACCATTTTTTAAAGCAATATGCCTGGGTTTAGAGGGGGAGTGAGCCAATCCATCTCCAAAGTCAGCTTGGTATATTTGGGAATTTGTGCCTAGCATCTCTTACTACTTCCTGCTGTAGGGGGGCATTGTATCTTATGGGGACACAGAGAAAATTTTAGGCTTATGGGGTAGTCCGTGAGGCTGTATTGTCTGAGCCAGTTGTCTTGAAATTGTCCTGAATGTTAGATCATCTGGGCCATGGTGTCATTGGAGACCTTTCAGGGGGTCTTGGCTGGTGTATCTTAATCTAGAACAAATCCATAGCCTTTGGCTTTCTGTGGAAACAAAAGCAGAGCCTCTTTTCCAAAGCAACATATCATTATATCCAAATTTTGAAGTCAAGGTACCTTTAAAATTTACATTTTGGCATAACTGAACAGCTTTTACAATCAATTTTTTTTCTTTAGTTACAAATATCAAAGAACATAATACAGATTCTCTGTGTGATAGCCATCTTTACATGGCTTATTTTTTATATTAATTTACTGTCTCTTTAAAGACTTTATTTTTAAAAACTATCTATTTGTTTATATAACTCTATATATTCCTTTTTCTCTCCCTTTCAAGCCTATGTACATTTTTACTTATATTGTAAACTATTCCATCTGAATCAGTCATTGTGAATCTATTGCTTTAAACTGTAGCATTCTAAGACTGAAACGCACTGTGGCTGCTGGCTCTGCCCAATTCAGCTTCCCAACATGGTGGTGGTATGTTTGCCACCAGCTCTGGGAACCCTCAACTCTCAGAAACAGTGGGTCTATGCTTTTATCAAAGCAGCATGTAGCCCAGAAACCTCTTTTTGTTTTGTACTAGCAGAGGCTAAATACATCACACAGCTTAATGTGCCACTTGCAGAGGCCTCATTCCTGCCATACAGCAGGTTGAGCGTGCACACCAGGAACCCACCATAGTAGATAGTAGCTCAAACATGCAGGCTGCCGCTAACTTGAAAGAGACAACTAGGAACTGTTTTTAGCTCTGTTTTAGTATCTTTTTACTCAGGTTTTAGGTGAAAACTCTTGCCAACACGTTGGGCGCCATTTGTAGCTGGAGAATTTCTCTCCAGCTTCAGCCAAGTCCCGCCAGTCCCGGAGTCCACTTAGAAAATAAACACATAGACTCTTGCATTATTTAAACTGCTTGGCCATTAGCTCAGGCCTATCATTGTCTAGCTCTTACTCTTATATTTAGCCCATTTCTATTATCTATGCTTTGCCACATGGCTCGTGGCTTATCGGTACCTTACATCTTCCTTGTCCTGGTGGCGGAGGCTCCAGACAGTCCCTCCCCTGCCTCCCTGTTTCCTCTTTTTTCCTCTCTTTTAGTCCCGCCTATACTTCCTGCCTGGCCACTGGCCAATCAGTGTTTATTTATACAGAGCGATATCCAAAGCAGTAACCTGCCAGCAACCACATCCCCAAATGACAGTACCTCCTTCAGCAGCCACCATCTGTGATAGGATGAGGCACTGGGGCCCCTACCCTAGCCATGCAAGAATTTTGACTGGCATCTCCTAAGAGGTCTTGTTCAGGTAACAACATCTGCTGTGGTTTGATGCGTACAACAGTTATATTGTGTCCCCTGGACGCTGTTTTCTGGATAAATGAAGTATTGCTAATCAAAATTAGACACTGATTTCCCTCGTGTTCTTACTGTACCCTTGTGCAAAGTGATGTTCTATAGCAGTGATCCTCAACCTTCCTAGGGCTGCAACACTTTAATATAGTTCCTCATGTTGTGGTGACCCTCAACCATAACATTATTTCTGTTACCACTTCACATCCGTAATTTTGCTGCTGTTATAAAGTGTAATATAAATATCTGTGTTTTCTCAAGGTCTTAGATGACCCCTGTGAAAGGGTCATTGGACCCTACAAAAGGGTTGTGTCCCAAAGGTTGAGAACCACTGTCCTATAGAAAGAACCAGATATACCTTTTTGTTCCTTTTAAAGGTGTTAATGTATATATTATACTTCTAACCTTGCTATTTCTAAGCAGTTGTGAAGTCTTCCCTAATCTGGAGTGCCATTAACACCTTATGAGACAAAGGACTTCAAAAGCTCACTATCCCAGCTGAGTTTATGCTGAGTTGTATACATAAAATTCTAAAGAGCAGCCCTCACTGTCTGGTAGACATTTGGGGGACTTCCGCACTTATAAACTATGTTACAAGCCCCAGATACTTTTGTGAACTAACTGAATCCCTTTACCAGGCATTGTTGTTATGTCCAGAACCAATTCAAACTAGAATTTTTTTTATTAAAGGAACATTATAAGTGATTTATAAGTATTCTGTGTCAGAAAATCTTTGAGTACTTCTGAAGTTTTCATAAATGACTGCATTTTTTAAAAAAATCTCATTCTGATTTAGATTGCTTTAGGCTTTTGTAAGGCATTATATATATGCCCTTTCACTTTAGGAGAGCAATCCTCGGGAGTACCTGGAATGCTAACAGCTGGAAATATGTACAAATGAAGTTTCCATTAGAATCTCAGGGTTTTTTCAGCAGGGTGTTGGGATAACTGAGGAGATTTAACTATACCTTGCAGTATAATTATTAGTTTCTTTTTATGGAGGTGTGAAGAAACGGATGAAGCTACTTTTACCACAGCACTATTCAGTGCAGGAAAAGTCACTGTTTGTTTGCATGAAAAGGCTTCATGTCCTTGGTTAGAAACAAAGTGACTGCTAAAATATCTTCAGTGTCCTACCTGTGAGGACAATTCCTACTTACTGCTTTCCTACCAGATAGGATCATGTTGTTGAACTCACTTCTCAGAAACTGTAAGCTTACTAGCTGAAGCTAACCAATATTTTATCAAGTGAAGGCTGAGTATGGATAGCACAATATAGATGTGTTCAGCTTATTTCTTTGTAGCATCTTTTTTGACTATGAAAAGATGACAAATGATATTTTGTGAAGTTCTAGGAATTGATCATAAAGATACCTGGAAAGTAGCAAGTCAAGACTAGTTTACTAAAACCCCATCTTTTGGGATTTACACTCTTGAGGACATTTTTATTTTTTATGAAGAATTTTCATCTCTTTTTCATCAAACCATGAAGCAAGATCAAGTTATCAAAATTCTTGCATTCTTTTAACTTACAAACAGATCTGGGTCCTTATTCTCTTAGACCAAATAATGCTTTAGATTGTGAAAATTATTTTTCTAAATCTCCTACTGTCTTCATATGCCTAAATTTCAGCCAGTGGAATAGAAGAAGAAGTTCATATAGCATTTTTTATATGTTCTTTGTACAGACTGTTGAAATTAATTCTTTGTACTTTTGTATTTCCTCAATCCTGTTTCTTGTAGAACAGTGTCTAGTAACACATATTTGTATGCCTCAGTGGTAACCTGGGTGGATTTTGAGTCTCTGAGGCTTACTAGTACTACATCATGCATTTCTGGACTTTCATTCAAGAAAAATAAGTGAATAATTCTAATTGGTTAAGTACTGGCAGTTAAAGACATTATGCTAGTATAACCAGAACCATAATAAAATGAACTTCTAAGATCCTTTTGCCATATAAATTATTTATCAAATGAATCACAATTTCCCAAAATCTTTTCTTGAAATCTAAAATGATTTATATATGAAATAATTTACATATGTGAAATCATAAAGAGAAAACTGGGTGAGGAAGTTAAGAACAAAGAAGATACTTTACAGAAAGTTTAATGATTTGTCCATAGGGGAAAAATAGAGATCTTTAACCTGGAATGTTTTCAGTAAGACTTTATAAATCTATCTTCACAGAATCAGGTCACATACAAACAGATGACTCAAAGCCTGAATTCTGAGCCGTGAGTATAGAAGTGATAAGACAATGACTAATGTCTTCAGTGTGCCAAGCGAATTAACTTAGTCCTTCAAGTGTAAGCATGAAATAAAGACAATTCCTTTGATTTGGAGAGCTTGATACTATAGCAATCATTCCAGAAAGAAAATAACCCAAGCAAAAAGATTTGCACCATAAGAAATAATGTGAGCTAAGTTAACAGTGAATCTGTATAGTAAGACTAGTCCTCCACATTGCAGACAGAGTACCCCATTCTTTTTTTTTTTTTTTTTTTTTTTTTTTTGGTTTTTCGAGACAGGGTTTCTCTGTGTAGCTTTGCGCCTTTCCTGGAACTCATTTGGTAGCCCAGGCTGGTCTCGAACTCACAAAGATCCTCCTGCCTCTGCCTCCGAGTGCTGGGATTAAAGGCGTGCGCCGCCGCCGCCGCCGCCGCCGCCGCCGCCGCCGCCGCCGCCGCCGCCGCCGCCGCCGCCGCCCGGCAGAGTACCCCATTCTTAAGGTCAACCTTCATTTAGCTTTCTATGGACCATACTGCCAGAAGACAAAGTTACCTATTTTTTTTTTTGTTTGTTTGTTTTTGTTTTTTCAAGACAGGGTTTCTCTGTGTAGTTTTGTACCTTTCCTGGAACTCACTCTGTAGCCCAGGCTGGCCTGGAACTCACCAAGATCCGCCTGGCTTTGCCTCCCTAGTGCTGGGATTAAAGGCTTATACTACCACTGCCCAGCCAAAGTTACCTTTCTTATCATCAAACAGTACTTGTGTAAACTGACAGTCCTTGCTAAAAGGACGGTTAGGGCACGTGTAAATACAACTTTTCCAGAGAGTCTACACCAGCAGTTCTTAACCTGTGGGTTGTGACCCCTTTGGGGGGTAGCCTATCAGATATCCTGTATATCAGATATTTAAATTATGCTCCATAACAGTAACAAAATTACAGTTATGAAGTAGCAATGAAATAATTTTATGGTTGGATGTCTCCTCGATGTGAGGAACTGTATTAAAGGGTTGCAGCTTTAGGAAGGTTGAGACCCACTGTTCTAGATTCTTCTTGTCATATATTAACTGGGTGGCAGTTACATATGCTGCTTTTTATTCCTCACTATTGTCAATCCAAGTTTGCAGAAAGTTTTTTTATAAAATTAGAGCCATATATACTAGGAACTTGATAGACACAATCAGGGTGACTCGGTGACTTTGGCTGACTGCAGTCACATGCAGCTGTCCTCTCTTATGCAAATAATCCCCAACTCACTGAGTTATTTGTCAAGGTGGACATATATGAGTCACTCTATGAGCTGTTGGCACAAAATCACTTTGGAGGCAGACATTACTTTTAGATTTCCCCAATGTCCTAGTCCACAGAACCTTAGACTGTGACTATATTTGGATTAAAGGCCCTTAAAGAAGAAACTATTGTTAAATGAGGTCACAAAAGTAGGACTCCTGTCTACTATGTAGGAAATAAACATTTCACTAAAAATGACAAGCACTAGGGAATCTGAGTGGCCGAAGAAAGGTTGTTTATTTTATGCGTCAAGTTGGACACTACTGACAGAGAGATAAAAATGAGGTCGTGTGCCACAAGTAATACAGTGAACAGTCTTTTGACTCTTGAATATATCTCTTCTCTCCTTACTTCATGTAATCTGGAGGGTAAAATCTTATATCATCTGCCACTCATTTTTGTCTATTTCTCAACAACAACATAGATTTATTTCTCCACATTTTTATCCAGTTTATTTTAAAACTTTTTGGGTTAATGATCTTGTTCATTAGGCATTGTTGATTGTTGATAATTTTCTACTCTAAATTTCTAGGAAGAGTGGAGGTGGCTGAACTTGCTCGCTTTAGCAGAGGCCCAGTCTTTCCTACTTATTTGTAGCTTGATGCAAGCTGACTCAAGGTACTTCTGAAAATGCACCATTATCATGATTCTAGTTAAATATATTTTTTAAAAATTTCCTGTATGTGTGTTCTGTTTGCATAATTTGTCCTCTCTCTTTCTTCCCTCCAACATCTACCATGTGCTCCCCAACCTACTCCCTCTTAAATACATGGCTTCTTTATCTTTAAATATTTTTACACATGCATACACAGATAAATGAACACAACCTGCTAAGTCCATTTAATGTTTCTTACATGTATATGGTTTCATGGTTAACCAGGTGATATTGGATGACTAATTAGGGCATTCATCTCTAGAGAGGACTGTGGTGATATTATACTTGTGCACCCCAATAAAGCTTATCTGGGGGTCAGAGAAAAAGGACAGCCATTATATTAAACATAGAGGTCAGGCAGTGGTAGCACATGCCCTTGATCCTAGCACTCAGGAGGCAGCGATTAATCCGGATCTCTGTGAGTTCAAGATCACACTGGGAACAAAGCCAGGAATGGTGGCACACACCTTTAATCCCAGCACTAACCACAGAAGTCTGGAGGTCTGTACAGACAGACAGGAAGTGATTGAGCTGGCCAGAAAGAGGAAATGATGTAGCTGGGTGGTGAGAGGAAGTAAGATGGCAGGCACAGAAAGGATATAGGCATGAGTATACAGGAAGTAGCTCTCTCTTTGGCTGAGGATTTCCTAGCAGTAAGAACATGGCTGGTTTCTGCTTCTCTGATTTCTCAGTTTTCACCCCAATATCTGGCTCCGGGTTTTTAATTAATAAGATTGCTTAGCAATTCGTCTTACAGAGGACTAATTTTCCCACTCTCTGCTGTCATCTGTTGCCTGTAGCTCTACAACAAAGAGTAGGTCCTGTGAGAATTTTCCCATCCAGGCCGACTTGCCGTGTGTTGTCATCATATAGGTAGGTCTTGTCTAGCCAGCTATTATTGTTGAAATTTCATGGCTGCAGCTTCCACTCATATGCAGAGAAAACAACCTCAAAACAGGTGGTCTGGTCCTCTGGATCTTAAATCCTTTCTACCCTTTCTTCCACGATGTTCCCCAAACTTTAGATGTTGGGGCTGTGTTGTAGATGCATCAATTGGGTACTCATATCCCACACTCAGTTGTTCTCTGTATTTATTATTATGCTCTATCATACACATTTCTTTCTCATGGTGGATTTTACAAATGGAGTGGAAAGCAATGGGTCCTACTAAGCTGTCATCATCACCAAAATGTGTGCTGTCCTTTATTCCACACTTCTACTTGCTTATTCATGGACCGAGTACTTTCATATAGGTTATCACTTTATTTAAAATGAACTAGAAGACATGTCATATGCCATAAACAAGCAATCCTGTCAGAGCTTATAACAGAGTCAAGAAATTCAATTGAAAAAGTAATATTTGTATAGATATGTGATGAAGGACTCTGTATCAAGGGGGTTAACAGTGATACTTAGTTGAGAAGAGGAAGGGTTTATATGACTAGGGGAGCATGCTAGTCAGAAGAATGGCCTTCTAAAGGTTCCCATATAGGAGAGATTATTGGTGTTCAAAGTGGAGAAACTAGGAGAGAGGTGTAGATGTGTTAGTGGAAGCTACTCCAAAATTTCTTTTTGGGCAATTTGTTTTTTGTCCCCCCACCTCTCTCTTTTTATTCCAAGAGCAGTAGATCGTATGAATGAAAGTAGATATGTTTTCAGAAATTTTGCATTTAAAAAGCATTCCTCTGGTTACAGATGGGGGAAGAGGTTATAGTCTTATCATTCTCTCTTTCATTATAATACATTTAGGAACCAATCCTCTACAGTAAGCATCTCGTACATTTTTATCAGATGGGGATGATTACAGAGATGAACGTTCAGATTGATACAATGTTACAATAGAAACTTAAAAAAATTAGACTGGAGAATTATTGGTACTACAAACTATGGCAAATCAATTTTTCCCTATCCATTAGCCATTTCTTCCTTTCTCTTTTTTATTTTCAGTTGCCTTCCTAATCTGGTTTAGAAAATAATTAATCATGATATCAGAGTTAGATTCCCTATGGAGCAAGAAACAAATTTTATTTTGAATATTTATGTGTGCTACAAAGGCATATAATAACTTCTGAAAACAAATTCTACAATTTCAGAGAAGGAACCTGTGTAACGTATATTTTGGTCCCTTTCTAGGGCACCCAAATAGTCTTTGAAATAATGAGAGCTATAGACATTCCCTTCAGCAAGACACAGAAATGAAAAATGCTCAGTACAGTATTGTGTACTCTTTTGAAAGAATCACTTCGTCTATTTGAGGTGGACTAGATTCCAGTCTAGGTCACCTTATCCTGTTCTCCTTTCAGCAGTAGGTGATTTCTCAGAATTATTCTAGATGGAGCTTTTATGGAAACAATCAGCATGCCTGCCACATCTACCCAGAGGAATAATCAGAACTGACATAAAATTTGTTATCTATATCATTCATGACTAAAACCCAGGGGAAAAAAAAAAAAAAACAACAACCCCTAGAAACAACTTGTCCCAACAAGGTCATACTCATTAACCAAGAGAGAGAAAGAATCATCACACCTTTAACTGGGTCCTCTCATCATGGGTCAGAAAGTTTGGGATAACTATGCATGGGAGGGAGTCTTTTTGCTTTTACACTTGGTCGTAGTCAAAAGGCCAAGAAGTGACCCCTTGTTAATTTTATTGTTTTATAAATGTATATCAGTTTTTCTCTTTTTTTTTTCTGTAGCTCAGTTACTGAAAGTAATGAAATTTCAGTTTCATGGTGTCAAAGGAAAACTTGAGTAAAATACAAACTTTTCTAATTTTTGAAGTTTGTTTTCTAAAATGATGAGAAGTAATCTTTTTTTAAAATCACTTTGATGTGATGGTCTGAAAGCTCTCAAGTTCACTGAAATAAATACACTGTATTTATAAAATAAAAAAAAATACATGCTAAAAAGTAAAATGTCAATGCATTTTCACTTTCTTAGTCAGGGTTTCCATAGCTGTGAAGAGACAGCATGACCATGGCAACTCTTATAGAGGAAAACATTTAATTGGGGGTGGGTAGGGGCTTACAATTTCAGAGGTTTAGTCCATTGTCATCATGGAGGGGAGCAGGCAGCCTGCAGGCAGACATGGTGCTGGGGAATTCTACATCTTGATCCAAAGGCAAAGACATGAACTGTCTCACTGGGTGTGGCTTGAGTATATATGGGACATCAAAGCCTGCCTTCACAATGATATATTTCCTTAAACAAGACCACAACTACTCCAACAAGGCCACATCTCCAAATACTGCCACTCCCTTTGGGGGGGTCATTTTCTTTCAAGTCATCACATTACCTAAGGTTTAAATAAAGAGTGTTTGGTAAAATATTGTTAGTGTTTATTATATTTTCTGGGCTAATGTTTCCAAGTACTTGTGCAATGCTTGTGTTTTGGGATACAGGTGGATTTTGTTTGTTTGTTTGACAGTGAAAGGATAGACTCACTGAATCTACTGTAGTCACAACTCTTCAAGATACTGTGCATAAGCAAAGGGACATGCCCGGGAACAGCTCATCACATTGCCATTTACTACAGCTTTCCAACTTAGACTTGTGGCATTATCTATAAGTAGTTGTTTATAGATGGAGAACAAAAATCTATTGCTCATCAAACCCATGTGAAAGAAGCTGGAGAAACTGTTTTGGGAAAAATAGATTATTTTAGCCCTAAGATGTGATTATGTTGATATTTCACGCTGACCTGTTTAACAATGAATGAAGCTTCAACCCACCCATCTGTGAGCTTCCAATAACCTGGACGTCTGACTCTTCAAGCCTAGGTGGGTTTTGTTACCAGCTACTCCATCACATCTTCTACGAGGAACAGTGTGTTTGGGAAGCCATTTTCACGACACCTCCCCAAGGCTGTGATTCCTTTATGCTTTGCTGAATCTTTTATCATATCTTGTGGTATCAGCTGATTTCTGGTACCTCTGCCCCAGTATTGTGAAAGGAGATCTGACATAAAGTTTGGAAATGGTCTGATCTTGGCAAAGGAAAGTGTTGTTAGTTTTTTTTTTTTTTTCTTTTGGGGGACCTACCACCCAGCTCCCAAATAAATCACACATGGAGGCTTATTCTTAATTATAAATATCTGGCCTTAGCTAGTTTCTAGTCAGCTTTCCTTATTTTTAAATTATTCCCCTGTGTGTTTTGTCTCTGAGCTTTTATCTTTCTCTGTTCCTGTATACCTTTCTTTGTTTCTTACTCTGTGGCTTGCTGTGTAGCTGGATGCCTGGACCCTGGAGTCCTTTTCCTTCTCTGGCTACTTCTTTCCTTCTTAGATTTCTCCTTCTATATATTCTCTCTTCCTGCCAGGCCTGCCTATCCTTTCTCCTGCCTCACTATTGGCTATTGGCCATTCAGCTCTTTATTAGACAATCAGGTATTTTCAACAGGAATGGAAACACAGCTACACAGAGTTAAATAAATGCAACATAAACAAAAGTAACACACCTTAAAGTAATATTCTACAACAGTAAATGTATTCACTCCATTTTAAAGCTATATGTAGTGCTTATTATGCTTTTATAAATAGAACATCATTCATCCTGAGTATAACAGAAGACATAAAAAGTTCTTAAATGTTGTGAACCACAGAACTCCTTGTTTGGATCATTTACATGAAAAGGAACACGTCCTTTTATGTTATTTCTTTCCTAGAATTGTGTCTGTGGTGTACTAAATTATTGTCATTTGCCTTTCCCTGATGATTTCTCCTATGTTTTCTTCTAAGGTGTGTCATGGCTTAGTCCCTATCTTCATGTCTTCAGTTTCATTCTATTTTCTGCATTGGATGGAGTCATTAGATAATAGAAGTTCAGATAAGAGCCCAAACTCACTCTTCTAAATATAGATGCTATTTATTCAGCTCAATTTGAGGAAACATTTTTACATTTTATCCATTAAATGGTCTTGTATCCCTATGTAAATCATTTGACAATTGCACACAGAATTATTTCTGGAGTACCATATTCCATACCAAAGTGCTAGACTTTAAAAACTTTGTGGTAAATTTTGAAAACAAAAAAATGTGAGTCCTCTCTAGTCGATATTTGTCAATATTAATTGGACTGTTTGATGTCATTTGAAATTACATATGAAATTTGATATGCATAGTTTCTAGTTTTGTTTAAGATTTTGGTGAGTATTGCACATATATATAGATCACTTTGGCTAATATTGAATTCTCAATAATATTTGTCTTCTAATTTATGAGTATTGGCTATATTTTTATGGAGTCTGTTAAAATTTTTATTAAAAAAGTTTCATAGAGTACAAACCCCCCACCTTTATTAATTTGTAAATATTTTTGTTGTAACTATCATCAATAAGAATATTTACTTAAATTATATGAGATGCTACTGTTAATACAAAGAAATGCAAATTAATTTTGAATATTGATTTTTTTATCTTTTTACCTTACAAATTTTTAAGCACTAAGCATTTGTTTGTGTTTGCTACCTGTGTGTTTGTGTATATGTGTATGTGATTGTGCATGTGATCATGTCATCTGCAATAGGATGCAAAATAGTAACAACTTATATTAAGAATGTTTCTGGGCCGGGTGGTGGTGGCGAACACCTTTAATCCCAGCACTCAGGAGGCAGAGGCAGGCGGATCTCTGTGAGTTCGAGGCCAGCCTGGGCTACCAAGTGAGTTCCAGGAAAGGCGCAAAGCTACACAGAGAAACCCTGTCTCGAAAAACCAAAAAAAAAAAAAAAAAAAAGAATGTTTCTGGTACGTTCAATGTCTTTATAATAATGGAACTAGATTAAAATGAATATTCATAAAAATATTAAAGGAATACTCATCATTAGAGTCAGAGCAATGAGTATTGATTGAGTGTGATAGGTTATCAAAATATACCTATAAGTCAAAGAGTCAGGCCACTCTGTTTTAAATCTCTGACCTTACCTAACTCCTTAACTAACTCTTCAATTTTAGTTCTCAGTTGGGTGTTGTTGGGGCACTCCTAGGACCTTGTTCATGTCTATATTAGAAAACCTCTAATCAGGACAGATGATTAAAGGAGAGATATTACAGTTTTTGAAGCATCTTAGAAAATAGTGTTATATGATTAATCTGTTAAAAACTAAAATGTGCATAATGACCCGAGAAATAACTGAGAATATGTGATGAATAAAAATAAGATATACCCCTGCTAAGTTTCATGGAACTTTGTAGAAGAGAGGACTACATAATGCAAGTCAGACAATAAAGAAGAGGGCTATGAAATGCCATCTGCTGGGCAAAATAGCTATTACAATAATTAACTCAGTAGCTGCAGAAGTCTTTACGCGGTCTGCCTAAAATGTTCAGACATGCAGGGAAGAGGGCCTCAGGAATTCTGCCCATCACTGCCTCACTATTTGCTTCTGGTAGGTTCTGGCAGAGGGAGATGGGTCATTGCCTTCCGCTGTTTCTGTCCCCACCAAGTTCCAGTGGGTAGTTACCATCCAGGGGCCGTACAGAAAGCCTTGGATAAACTAAATGTTTCACAAAGCAACCCAAAAATTATGAATCTGTGAAAAGACTGGTAGAGTCCAGGGGTACTTAGAGATGGGAGGGAGAGTTTTTAAAAAGGGTGAGGGAAGAGAATGACCAGAATCCATCATGTGTATGTCTGAAATTTTCAGGGATAATCTAAAAAAGTAATTAGAAAATGAAAAACAACAACAACAAAAATAACGAGATCAACCGCTAAGAATCACAAATCAAAATTCTGATCCAAACAGAAAAGAAAACAATTATTACACTTCAATGTTTTCCCCACCACCCCCTGCTGTGGGATGTCTTTCTGTGCTCTGTGAATATGTGTTGCTCCCATTGGCTAATAAATAAGCTGCTATGGCCTATGGTAAGTCAGCTTAGAGGCAGGTGGGAAATCCAAGCAGGTATATAGGGAGGAGAAAGGAGGAGTCGGGGAGATACAAGTCCCCTGGCTACCCAAGGAGCGGTAAGATGCCAGCAGACCAGTAATGTCACAGCCACGTGGCAACATATAGATTAATTAGAAATGGGTTGAGCTAAGTTATAAGAGCTAGCTAACAAGAAGCCTGACCTACAGGCCTTATAGTTTGTAAATAACGCAAGCCTCTGTGTGTTTTCTTGGGACCAAGCAGCTGTGGGACACAGGTGGGAGAGATTAGTCCCTACCGCAGGGCGAGGCAAGACTGGAGAAACTGACTACTACAACCCCCACTCTCTTGGATGTGTATATGTGTATGCTATGTGCATATGGATGTTTTGGGTTATGTGTCTTAGGCCAATGTCTCCATTACTCTCCTTATTTATATTTTGGGAAAGGGTCTCTCACCAAATCTGAAACTAATGGATTGGGCTAGATTGACTGGTAAATGAACTTCATAGAGCTGCCTGGGCTCTCCCTTGCCGAGGTTGAGGTGACAGGCACCGGCAAGCTCCCATCATGGCTGCTTCGTGTATAGCTTCTGAGAATGTATACTTGCACTGGCATGGGAAGCACTTTTATTGAAAAACCACCTTCTCCTCCTTTGTACACCATATCTTATGTCACCTTATATTTCATTTAAAACGAACATTTGCACAATGTTCGGTTGTAAACTATACATCTTGAAGAAAGCTCATATTCGTCTGTATAATACACATGGATTTTTTTTTTTTAAAAAAATAAGCTTAAAGATATAACTGAAATCAAGAGAACATAAAGAAAGGTACAAATATTACGGCACCTAATTTCTTTTTGGTAGTTGCTATTGTCTTATTTTCTGCAGGTTTTGATTTGTTCTGTTCTGTTCTAACAGGACCTCTACATCCAAAGCGGGCCTGGAACTAAAATTGCAGCATTGGCATGCCTTGAACTTGAATTTGCTGCCTTCTTCCAGAATGCTAGTATTAGAGACATGCCTCCTGGACTGTATTTCGTTCTTGACTTAAAGATGAAATTAAAGGGAAGCACAGTAAAATTCAAAAAAAACCTTTTTATTTGCCAATAAATAAATAAATAATCCAGAAGCTTTTGAAAGTTTTATTTTTTGCATTATGGTGCCACCTAATGGTCACAACTGACACAATGAACAGTGCAAGGCAGCTCCTGGGAGTTATGTTATCTGGAAGAATTTGCTGTGGAGCATGTTTGAGGAAAAGGCAACTGGAGGAATTGCTGGTATGGAGAGCAAAGAGGTCAGTGGCAATCGATCATCTTGGTTTCTGTTGTCCAGATCACATTTCAATTCATGACATCCAATCACTACTTAAGGGTCATTTTTTTTTTTTTTTACAAATAAAATATGCATTAACTTAAAAATAAAGACCAAGTGTCAACACTTTGATATAGAAAACTGCTTAGTGAATTAGAAGAGTTAAAGACTTAAAGGTGAGACCAGAAGCAATGTGAACTCTTGAGGTGGGTTGGTATGATACATGATAAGGAATTTTGGACAATATTGTGAATTACAAGAATGAAACTCAAATGAGGATGAATGGGATTGCATTAATCTAAAGCTGCTAGACTTGAATGGAAAGGGTCACCAGAGTGAACAGACAATCTAGAGAATTAAAAAAAATAAAAAATTATAAACTTTGCATCTAAGAATGACTTAATGTCCAGAATTTCTGAAGAGCTAAATAGAGAACACAATAACACAAAAAAAAACAAAAATGCTAAATATACCAATAAAAATGGCCAATGGATCTGGTTATCTCAAGCAGAATGATCACTTCCAGCTTCATTTATTTATTTGAAAATTTTATAATTTCATGTATCTTTATAGCTGAACGAAACTCCATTGTGCAGACTGGAGAGATTGCTCAGCAGTTAAGAACATGTATTACTTTTTCATAGGACTTGAATTCAGTTCCCAGAATCTACCCTGGTTCATTCATATTCACTTGTAAATCCAGCTCCAGGAAATCTGATGCCTCAGGCCTCTACAGGTACCTAAACATGTCTATTTACACAATTAATTCAAGTTTGCATTTCCATTCTCTCTTACACATGTGGGTGTTATATTTGAATAGTTAGATATGTGTGCTTAAATTGGAGTACCTGTAGAAGGTTGGTAGTTTGAAAGCCCCTATAAATTTGTATTTTAGTTAGTGGAACTATTTGTGAAGGATTAGGAAGTGTGGTCCTGTTGGAGTAAGGTGTGGCCTTGTGGAAGGAAGTGTGTCATGGGCAGTGAATTTTGATATTTCAAAAGCCCGCACCAGACCCAGTCTCTCTCTCTATCTCTCTGCCTGCTGCTTGTGGGTCTGGATATAAATCTCTCAGCTACTGTCTCAGAACATTCCTGCCTGCTTCCCACCGAGATGATCATGAAACTGTAAGCAATCCCCCAATAAACACCTTTTTTATAAGAGTGGACTCGACCATATCTTCACAGCAATAGAACAGGACTTAAGACACAAGGTCATTAAACGAGTAGGAGGGCATAGTAAGGGGAATTTAAAGGAGAGGAGATAGACCACAGGTGGTATGGAGTGGAGCAAAGAAATAATAGCCCTGAAAGGGTGATGTGGGCAAGGGGATTGGGAGACAAGGTAGAGGAGGAAATATGGAGAGAACTTTAAAAATACCTTATGGATATATACTACTGTAGAAGCCTCCTGAAACACACACACACACACACACACACACACACACACACACACACACACACATATGAAAATTTTAATGGAGTTATAATAGAGGGCAATGCATCTCTCAGACAACATGTAATAAATAAAAAGACAGAATTGGGCTATCTCTTCTAGATTTGTTGGTCAGTGAGTTCCTATACACTCCTTCTGAGACATTAAAAGTTATTGGCATTGCTAATCAATAGTAAGTACCTAGGGTTGAAGATGCCACATCGTTGGGTCACAGAACATGGAGAAATCAAGCTGGTACCCACGTGGAAGCTTCACTCTGACTAGTTAGCTTTCATAGTGCTAGAAGCTTATATTCATATTACTGGGGGACAAAGGTAATCAATATTCTTATTCAACTGTGAACTCTACAAAATGCAGTAACAACTGCCCTGGCAAACTGTGCCCACTAATACAATAGTGGCACAAACGTTATGGGACTCATCAATCAGCTTTTTGTTGTGTTTAAAACCTAATCGGTATAATGGTACACTGCTTGGTACTACTACCTGGGCCAAAACCCTGTGGCTGGCTAGGTTAAAGGCCCTAAAGCAGAACCTAGTTCAGTTATTCTACTACATAGACTAATAAAATATCTCCTAAGCAGTAACTTCATACTGGTAGATTAGTGTGAGCTGTCATTGCAAAGAGGTAGAAAGATTCCAAGAGCAAGAATTTGTAAATGACCACAGTGGTTCCTGGACATGGCAAGACAGTGCACACAGGAACTTGCAGCTTTTATGAGTGTATATATAAGATACACACAAGATCAAGGCAAATAAACGTTCCATAGTAGGTGGTGGAGGAGTTATGAAGTCTCATCCCAAATTGAGGAGCTTCTGGAAATTGTTGGCAAGTGGGAGAGGGAGTTTTATGTGTATTTGCTATCTGTCTATCTATCTATCTATCTATCTATCTATCTATCTATCTATCGATCTAATTTTTATTGATGTATCCCCTGAGGTGTTGCTAATGCTTTAATATATGACCCTACACCATGTACATACTAGTGAATTTAGTTGGTTAAAAAAAAATAAAAGCATAGGAAGTTGGTGGGAAAAAAATGATCCTGAACTGTCTGACAGCAGTGAATGTGGCTAATTAGCTTGAAGACAAACATATCTGTCAATGGACTCAACTGTCCAGATAGCAATTAATGGAACTGAGTCAAAGTGATTGTTTAATAGGAATATTTAATAATCCCTGTTACATAAATCTGGCTTCTATGCTAAAGAATTATAGGCTTGAATAAAAATTCTAATATGGACTGAGACTTCCCAGATGGGCCAGCAAAATAAAATTAAATAATGCCCACCACAACAAAATCCCTCCTGAACTTTCTCACCTCATATGAAAAGAGGAATTCTACTCTTCCTGTTTTTTTTTTTTATAGGTTATCATTGTTTGCACAACAAAATAGGTCAAAAGTTCTAAACGAAAGGCATACTGACTCTAATAATATTTTAGAAATTGATTTTTGATGCTAAGTGGAAGAAAGAAAAACCCTTGGTGTTCTGGATGCTTAGATCAGGTAAAAGTTAAATGAAATAGAATTTGGCATATACATAGCAAATATTAACTATTAAGTGATTGGAAGAATGACCCAATGGAATAGAGGGATGGATGGAGAGGCAAACTTCTACACAGAGGTTTTTCTTCTCTATGAATTCTAATAGTAGGTGAAAATTTTTCTCTTAATATCATCGTGGAGGCAATAGATTGCAGCTGCAGTGTTTTCTCTCTGGGTTCCGCCAAGCCCTGGCAGTCCGAGAGCCCACTTGCCACATGGCTTGTGGCTTACTGGCATCTTCACATGCTGCTTGTCATGGCAGCGGCTGGCAGTGTCTCTCTCCATCTTCCTGTTCTCTCAATTCTCCTCTCTGTTAGTCCCACCTATACTTCCTGTCTGGCCACTGGCCAATCAGTGTTTTATTTATTGACCAATCAGAACAACACATTTGACATACAGACCATCCCACAGCAATAGATAATTTAAAAAGCCTCTTGTTCCTACTTCTATAACAACCTACTGAGACAACTCTTCTGCATTCTTAAAGCAATACTGATAAAGTAGATGCAATCTCCAAGAGTTCCTTCAACAATTATGTGTGAAATAGCCTGCTATCCATAATAGCAAAGTAAACATGAAGTAGTTTGCTAAAAGGAACACAAACAGAAAATTAAGGCAAAAGGGGTAGAGTTGAAAGTTGGTTGTACCAGGTACAGATGTGTGCTCTTCTTGTCTTCCTAAAATCCACATTGCAGACTGGACAGTGGTGGCACATGCCTTTAATCTCAGCACTTGGGAGGCAGAGGCAGGAGGATCTCTGTGAGTTCGAGGCCAGCCTGGTCTACAGAGTGAGTTCCAGGAAAGGTGCATACCTGTTATGGGAAGCACTTGACATGTTCTGATAAAGGATTTCCTAAAACTTCTACTTATTAGTTCCTCCTTAACCTGGACACTATTTAACACAATCGGCACTGTAATATTAATAAAAGGATACATATCAGATATATAATCGAATTAATATAATAAAAGGAGAAAATTGGTATTCCAGGGTTGCAATGATGGTTCAGCCATTAAGAGCACTGTATGGTCTTACAGAGACCCAGGCTCAATTTCCAGCACCCACACAAGTGTCTCAGCACCATCTATATTTTCAGTCCCAAAGAATTCAATGCCCTCTTCTGGCTTCCACAAGTAATAGGGATACACCTGGTGCACAGACATACTTTTAGGCAAACTGCTCATATAGATGAAATAAAAATGAAATACCCTTTGAAATTGTATTCCCATTATGGAAAGGGGATTAAGACCCAGTTGGTTGTTCTATAGAAAATATGCTAAGAATTTATTTAGAGAAATGATTGGTAAAGATCTTTTAAGAAACTACCCTAAACCAAAGATCAAATAAAGTGGCTTAGCCGGGCAGTGGTGGTGCACGGCTTTAATCCCAGCACTCGGGAGGCAGAGCCAGGCAGATCTCTGTGAGTTCGAGGCCAGCCTGGACTACCAAGTGAGTTCCAGGAAAAGGCGCAAAGCTACACAGAGAAACCCTGTCTCAAAAAACCAAAAAAAAAAAAAAAAAAACACCAAATAAACAAAGTGACTAGCACTCACACAGAGTTATATGGAAATTCTGTCAATATTTCTTCTAATCACACTAACAGAAGCTAGATTTTTTTAACTGAAATGTAGTTGAGTAAAATGTATTATGAACATAAATATTATTATTGATTACAGAGAATGATGGAGCATCAAGGTCACAGGTCCATACTGGCTCTATTGGAAATAATTGTCACTTTGTGAGTTGTGAATTCATCATTTCCAACAGAGGATTTGCATATGTCTTCAATCAATACTGTATCCAGCAAATTATCACAAACTTATTGGTTTGAAAGAAGACAAACATGAACCTTCAAAAGATTTTTCTTGTAGATAACTTTATTTATTTTATTGTATTAGAGTTCTCTAGCAGAACAGAACCAATGGTACAAATATATGGTTTATAACACATGCACACACACACACACACACACACACACACACACACACACACACACATAATTTATGAGAGTGGCTTATTTGATTCAGACACAAAGTCCAGGTCTCTAAAATCAGTATTCATAATTGTGTTGGTTAATCCTGATTAGACTTCACAACAACAAAGAGACGCACATCTGGCCAGATTTGTGAAGACAGTTCCTGGAAGGATTTACCGATGGGAAAAGTCCCCCTCCTAGAGCTGGTGACACCTTTACACACCAGTCAAGATAAAAAGAGATCCAAGGAGGAAAAGCAGTACTTTGTGCTTGTTTGTATTTCATTGCTTTTCTGGTAACTATTTTCTATCACATCATTTCTACCTTTGCTGCCATCAGAATGAAGTGTTGTGTCCTTCTTGTGCTAACCAAAGATGTTACCAACCAGTATTTCCTGGTTTCCAATGAAGATACTCTTGCCTCTGTCTTCAAACCCCACCACTTCAATTTCTGTTCCCATGTTACATAGCCTCTGAAATTCCTTGCCTCTTCCTCCATTTTATGAAGATAACTATAATTGCATCAGTCCTATTCAGAAAGTCCAGGCTACTTTCCGAGAGCCCTGAATCATTCACATAATCAAAGAATACTTGTAATAGAATGTGGAAATATTCAAGTTCTGTTGTTCTGCTTACTATAATAACTAAGGGACTGACATAGATAGTCTTCTGGTTTGCTTTTCTGTTGCTGTGTTAAACACTGACCAAAAAAAAAAAAAAAAAAAAAAAAAAAAAAAAAAAAAAAAAAAAAAACCACTTGGGTAGGAAAGGGTTTATTTGACTTACACTTCCAGGTCACAATCTATCATTGTGAGAAGTCATGGCAGGAGTTCAAGGCAGGGACCATGGTGGAATCCTGCTCACTGGCCAACCTAGTTTTTTTATTTTTCTTTTTAATATATATAGATATATAACCTGACACCACCTATCTCAGTGTCCTACAGATCTGTCTACAGTCAAATTTACCTAGGTACTTCCTCAGTCGCGGTTCTTTCTTTCAAGGGGACAAGAGGTAGTGTCAACTTGATGATAAAAACTAGCCAGCACAGATAGCCATGATATTTGTTTTGTTGTTTAGAGAGCAATAACCCAGAGGTTAGCAATTTATTTCCATTGTTTACATTTTACAGCATTAAAAATCCTTGAACATGCTAATCAAGTTCTCTACCACTGAGTTGCTTGTGGGGACTTCTTAGTTCACAACTTAAGTTATCTTTTAATATGTCTGAAAGTTAATAATTATCAATACCACCCTAGTGTGATATTGAAAATATAAGACAACTCATTGTGAGCATGTATATTTTTAGTATAATTTTGTTAAATTCTTATTCTCTTTTGCATTTTGTTTCTCTGCCATTAAAATTACCTTGTGCCATTTAAATACAAATTAAAATATATATTCTTTGCACGTGGCATTAATTGCTTTTTTCACTGTTGCACCAGAATACCTGGCAAATGTAACCTAGGGAAGAGTTTAATTTTGGCTCAGTCTATCATGGAAGGAAAGAAATAATAGCAGGAGCAGAGAGCAACTGGTCATGTGACATCTGCGTCCAGAAAGCTGGGATAGCAGTGAATGCTGATTTCCACCTTGCTTTTTCTTTTTGAACAGTCAAGGACACCTGAGCATTAAGTGGTGCCATCCATAAACCACATAGATCTTCACATCCCAGTTAACTCAGTCTACAGAACACCTCACAGACATGCTAGGAGACTTGTCTGCAAGGCGATTCTAGAGTGTCAGAAATTGACAATGAACATAAACCATCTCATAGTTTCCGACAGTTCTGAATAATTCCACAAGTGGATATGCTTTCGTGTGTCTAGGATACTTTACATTACTTTAGAAATCTGAAACTGTAGAACAATAAAAAAGTCTGGGTGTGCTCCTGGGAAACAAAATTAACTGAGCAGGCAGAGTTAAGTCATCTACATTGGAGAAAATGAAAGGCTGCATAAATATTTGGGACCACTAGGTGGTAGTCCTAAAACATAGATGTGCTTTGACATGCTTCTGTTTTCCAAATAAAGTCATTGATAATTTCTGGCTTGATTTTTAATGTAAAATTTAAACTGATGAGTTTCTGACATAAAAATCTTGCTACTGAACTTCTACACGATATAATACATTTTGTTCACATTTTAAAATACAGTAATATATAAGATTATATAAGACATTTACTCATGGTTTATTTTTTAAAATAAATTTCATTTTAAAAAAGCATAAAATCAGTGCAAACTCAATGCTATATGTGCATGATATTCTTATAAATATTAAAATTAGCATTACAGAAGCATTAACACAGTTTTAAGGAATAATTTCTACATGTTCAGATGTTAATGTAACTGGGTCTATATAACTTTGTAAGGTATCTATTTCATTGTCTGTCATGACAGTTTGAAGTCAAATTGTAAACCACAAAACACATTTCTATGATAATATAGATCCATTAAATTGATCCAAAACCATTATACATGTATATACACGTATCACTTATCCAAGGTCTCTGTGTAAATAAGAGGACATTAATTATCACAAGTTTACATATATGTTTTTAAAGAGGAAATTCCTTAGAAATTTCAGCTAAATAGCCCTCTTTAGGCCATAGTGACAACACTTGTCATGTTTAGAAGTAATCACATAAGTAGACACAGTTATAAGCTTCCTCCCCCATCTCTGCTTAATTAAAACCTATATATGCTTTTAAAATCAAATCACACACACCACCCCTGACAAAGAAGATATTAATCCAGCTCAATGACAATTCTGAAGGAGAATATTTTTCTTTTTACATCTGAATAAATCTTTTAACTTTTGAGCAGGAGATTAATAAACATTGTAATCATTTTCTATTGAAAATCTAGTTCTGTAGTGGTTGACTGTAAGAATAAAGTTTCCAGTCAAATTAATGAGGCTAATCTGTTATACTAGCAGAGAACATTAAAAATAGATTTTCCTATTAAGTGTGTGTGTGTGTGTGTGTGTGTGTGTGTGTGTGTGTGTGTGTGTGTTAATACTGCTAAACCCTATGCTGGAATCTCCTTTGGCATGTGAAGAAAAGCCACACAAATAAGATCTACTTTATGTTTAATGTGTAGAATGTTTAAGGAAAAAAAAAAAAAAACTTCTGGAAGTGTCAGAGCTAGCTTCAGCTGTCAACTTGACATAAAGCTAGTGCCACCTTGAGAGAAGTCACCATAATTGAAGCATTGTCTTGATCAGATTTGCTTGTTGCCATGTTTATGAGGTATTTTCTTAATCAGTAATTGATGAAGGAGTGTCCAGCTCACTGTGGATGGTGCCATTCCTAGGTTGGTTTGCCTCGGCTGTTTCAGAAGCTAGCTGAGCAAGAGCTGGAGAGTAAGCCAGCAGGCAGCATTCTCCCATGGTCCCTTTTTCTGTTCCTGTCTCCAGGTCCCTGCCTTGAGCTCCTGTTTCACCTTTTATTGATGACAGTGGACTGTAAACTACAAACTGAAACAATGTCCTTTCTCTGCTAGATGGATTTGGTCAATGTGTTGTCACAGTGGACAAGAACAAAAACAAATAGGAAGTTATTGATGTAAGTAAAGAAATAATGTTAAAGCAGAGGACACAAGACTTTAGAAAGTCTGTTTAGCATGGTTTCTGATTCATTTTGATCATTCAATGACATTGGAATATTCCTAATTAACCTGAGAGACAAACAAGATGTCTATGACTTGAAACACACTCAAGTCAAAACCAAATTTGCAGATGAGCTAATATTTGAGCACATGGAACAAAGATCTATGGAGAGAATGATTGCAAGAAGTAGGATCTTGGTTTTGGGCTTAGTTTATTAGGAGAATTGTTCTCTTGTGTTTTAATAAGCAGTCACTGTTAGGTTGAATCTGAAATATCCCCCATAGGTTCATGCATTAAAGGGTTGTCCTTAGAAAGGTGCTGCTGGTAGATAGTAATAAATTTTAGAGATACTAGGAGATACTAGGTCATTGCTGGTATAGTCTGGGAAGGAACTATAGAATTCTGGTATCTACTCTTTTATATTTGGACGTGAGATGAGTGGCCTCCTCTGCAGCATAGTTCCAACTACCTGTAGACACAAAATAAGAGGCCAATAAGTCATGGACCAAAACCTCCACTGTGAGACAAAGTATATCTCTTACCTATTGTTTAGTTTTTCATTTATTTATTTGGTGTTTGCTTTTTTGAGACATTGTTTCTTTGTATAGCCTTTGCTGTCCTGAAACTAGCTCTGTAGATCAGGCTGGCCTGAGTCCACAGAGATACCTAGCTGCCTCTGACTCTCAAGTGCTGGGATTAAAGTGTGTACCACCACTGCCAGCTGATTTCTTATCTTTTAAGGTTGTTTTTCTCGATATTTGTTCCAGTGACAGATTAATATACCTATGCAATGTTCCAGGTATCTTTTACTTACCTTTCAAGTGCACATATGGAAAGATAAAGATAATTGAGAATTACTAGATATTTTAGGTCTTTTTTTTTTCATTTTTTTTTTTTGAGACAGGGTTTCTCTGTGTAGTTTTAGTGCCTGTCCTGGATCTTGCTCTGTAGACCAGGCTAGCCTTAGACTCACAGAGATCCACCTGGCTCTTCCTCCTGAGGTCTGGGATTAAAGGCTAGTGCCTCCACCGCCTGTTGATATTTTAGGTCTTACACTACGGTGTTGCAGTATCTTGATTTCTCATACATCTAAGCAAATAAAGATTTGGATACAGTATTTGAATTTTCAGACTAAATGAAAATATGCACTCCAGGAAGATAACATCACTCCAGGCCACAGAGTATCTTTGAAATTCATTTTAGGAGATGAGGACAAAGACTCAGTCCAACAAACTCATTACATAGGAAAGAAGAGTATGATCTTGCACCTCTGGCCATATTGCATCCACTTGTTGGGTGTTGGAATTACAGTTGCACCATCTCAAAGTTTTATACACTGCTAGGAAACAAACTCAGGACTTTATGAATGCTAAACAAATACACTATCCAGTCCTCCTAGTTTGTTGTTAAACGTAATGGCTGCCATAAATCAACTAGAGAAATGTAACAAGGATTGATATGAGAAACACAGACAACAGAAAGCAGCCCTCAGCAGACTCTGATAATACAGCTGTTATAGCAACTTTAAAATAAATGTGCTCTACGCATTGGAGAAAATGACAGCATAGCCTGAGAATTTCAGCTCAGGTCAGTAAAATTAAAATGAAAACTGAAAAGGGTTGCACTTAATAAAGCCCAGAATACAAATAAATGAAGTAGCACAATGGTGATTTTAAAAATAGGCTAGAAACAACTTCAGGCAATATTATCACATTTTGATAGGACTAGGAAGACATTGAAGGGGAAGTACTGAGAAACAAGGGCATGGGGATTATATAAAAGAACAAACCAAGTTGATGAAATGACTGGTAAAGTCACTTGCAGCCAGACCCAGCAGCTTGGTTTGAGCCCTTTGGACAAACCAGGTTGAATAGCAGAGCTGGCTTCTGTCTGTTTTGGTTTGATTTCCATATATGTGCCCTGGTATGTGTGCTAACAAATTAAAACAAACAAACAAAATACTCGTGATATCTTAAAATATTTCTGCTTTTATGAGAGAGGATAGATAGATGACAGACAGATAGAAAGTCAGACAGACAGACAGATTAATTGATGGATAGGTGATAGAAGAGAGAAGACAGAGAGAGAAGATTATGAAGTTAGGTACGGAGGGATGTGGAAGGATTTGGGATGAGTTCACATGGGGAAAGGATTATCAAAATATACTAATATATTTTAAGGAAAAAATAATAAAGAAAAAAGAGCAAAAGAAACAGAAAATATACTCATGGGTAGTTCTGAAAGTGAAGAACACAGGAAACTAAAAATGACCTATTTTATATGCTTCATATATGCATATGTATGCATCTGTGTGCACGTACATGTTTGTGTATGCATATATGTGTGTGTGTGTGTGTGTGTGTGTGTAAGAGAGAGAGAGAGAGAGAGAGAGAGAGAGAGAGAGAGAGAGAGAGAGAGAGAGAGAGAGAGAGAGAATGTGTGAATTAATTTAAGAATTTAATTGGAGTTACCCTCATCAGGAGATAATTTTATTTCCAGATGCCATGAGTTACACAAAAAAAAAAAAAACAAACAACAGCAACAAAAAACATGCTTGTCAAATAAATGATACTTCTCCTTGAGTCATTAGTCAAGGATATCCCACTGAGTATCCCAAACAAGACAGGCTATTGCTTTAGGCTGACAATCATAACTTGAGAAATCAGTTGGCACTGACCAGAAAGCTTTTTCTCTATTGCTTTCTTGTACTAGAAGATGTTGTGTGTGCTGGTAGAGGGACAAAAGAAATCAACAGCCTTACTGAGCTATGAATTCTGTAAGCTTTCCTAATAACCAGTTGGAGCCCATTACTCATGGTGGGACACCTTGCACAGCATCGATGCACGGGGGAGGGGCTTGGACCTGCCTCAACTGAATGTACCAACCATTGCTGACTCCCTTTGGGAGGCCTTACCTTTTCAGAGGAGTGGATGGGCTGGGTTGGGTGGAGAAGGCTTGGGAGGAGCTTGAGGAGATATGAGAGGGGTCTCGGCAGTTGGTATGTAAAATGAATTAAAAAAAATCTCTTAATAAAGAAAAAATATTTTAGGAAAAAAGAACAATCTGGCAAGATAGAGCCATAGCATGTAGCTTTTTATATCTTTGAACTATTTAATTGGATAATTATAGAAATGTTTGGAATTTTGGGCTGGAAATATCATTGGGTTCTCAGAGCTTGATGGGTTGTTCTGGTACAAGCTTGGAAGATAAGATATCTGAAAGAAATATGGACCACAAAGTTTCAGTTTGTGAGGTTTCAGAGGAGAGCAAGAATCAGATGGAAACGGGCCAATCTAATATTTTGATGGAAAAATCTGTGTGCTGTATGACCCCATGGAGCTACATGGTGGAAATGGAGGGAAATGACTGCACAAAGTTGTCAGGTGACTTATTCAAGCTGGTGCACATGTGCATGTACACAGACACACATACATATACTAAATAAACAGATAGATTGATGAGAGATAGATAGACAGACAGACAGACAGACAGATAGATAGATAGATAAATTAGGGGTTAGTGGGATGCCTCAGAATTTAATTGCATTTGCTGCAATGACAGTGGACTAGAGTCCCAGCATCCACATCCGGTGACTCATATCTGCCTCTAAAGTCCAGCACAGGGAATCCAATGCCCTTTTCTGGTCTCTGTGAGAACCTGAACCGCTTGTGCATCTATATATGTAGACACACACACACACACACACACACACACACACACACACACACACACACATGAAACTAAAATAATTCTTAAAATAGTAATTCAATACACATAAAATTTATGAACTTAAGACTTAAATGTGATATTTGAATGCATAAATGACATTTGATATATCAAGGAAACACACTGCATTTTTGGAACAAGAATTTTAGGTGTTTACTGTTGCAATGAATGAGCTTAAAGATGAGAATGGTTTAATAAAATCTTAAATTGAGGCTATGAATATGCCTAGAGAGTAAGAGTTCTTTGTGCCAGCCTGAACTCAGGGTTGGGGACAAGGACAAGCAAAGATGTGAGCTCTCTACTTCCTTTGCAGGACTTTGAATGTACAACGTTTAAATGCTCTCTTTTATTCTCATTTAGTTTGCATATATCATATGAGTCCCATCCCAGCTCTTTGCTTTTCTCTACTCAATTTGATTTTCCAAATTTAATACCTCATCTTCAGATGGTTAATCTAGATGGCTAGTTATTTGGTTACTTACTAAGTTAAATTCTATAGTTGCATGCATTGAAATTATAAAACAGAATTCTGAATTATATTTACTCACAATTATATTTCACTAATTAATTTTAATAGTTATAGCTTGATGAGTTTCGGTTTTTAAATGTAATGATTACATTTTATGTAAATTATCATTTAATAGAAAAATACTAAGAATCTTATTACTATAATAAGGGCTTGGTTATTTAAAGTGATGGTAATGAAAGTGAATTTAATAAGTTTTCTTTGTAGGACAAGAGAAGAATATTTGAATATTCTCTTTACTTGATGCAAAAATAATGGAACATGAGTGTATAATTTTCATGTCATTTCCTCTTGTAATGAAATTTTCCTTTGTTTAAAATTGCAAAGGAGGTTTTCAGAAAGAGTAAAATGGAAACAATGGTAATCATTCAAATAAAAATGTATTTCATATTCAATTTATCTACATTTTCATTGAAAATATAAAGGGATGTGCTCTTTAATTTCATGTGATACTGATTGTGACATTCTCACTGAGATTTATGGAGTGTTGCACAGAGGTAAGTTATGATATTCATACTCAAGTACTTACTAGCATATCATTCTTTTCCTGTGTCAAAATCACACTCTGAAATTCCCTTTAATGGCTGTCCTCTCATTGGATTTTTGCCAATGAATACTAAAAATAGCAGTAATAATTATACAAGGAAAATATAGTTTCTAGGGTGATTGCTGTAGTCAGGGGAAAATTAGCTAAGCTTTGTCTTATTGTCAGTCTACTAATAATAAAAGTTAAAGTCCTACTATTTTAAAAGGTTTGTTATTATGAAATTTTATGTTAAAATACTCATATTTATTTAATTGCTTGTGCATATGTGTGTGCCTGAGTGATGTATATGTACTATAAGCATGCTGAAGCACAGGGAGGTCGGAAAAAGTCAGATTCCCTGTAACTGAAGTTACAATTGTGAACCATCATGTGGCTGCTGGCAGCTGAATGCAGATCCACTGCGAGAGGAGAAGGTGTTTCTAACCACTGAGCATCTCTCAAGCCCTGTTATTACTAACTTTCTTAATATAATCCCAAGTCAAAAATGGCAAGTTTTCAGGCATTGATTAAAATGTGCTGTTCCAATACCATATGCATACACAAATACGCACATACACACAGGAGAACACATACATACATATGACACGTATAAAATAGGTCCTTTTCAGTTCCCTGTGTTCTTCACATTTAGACGTACCCATAAGTATATTTTCTGTTTCTTTTGCTCTTTGTTAATTAATTTTTTTCCTAAAATATATTAGTATATTTTGATAATTCTTTCCCCTGTGCCAACTCCAATATCATGTGTGACTCTATAAGGAGTAAGTCTCTAGTTCACACCTGTATACAGGATAACCAGATTTATTACATATAGCTTTTTTTTTTTTCTGATGTAATCTCACTGGGTATACAAAACACTCTTACAGCCAGATCCCGTTCCTTGCAGTAGATGACTAACACAAAAGACTCAAGGTCATTTTTGGAAATTCTTTGTTCCATAAAGATGTGCCAATGTCTGTGTGTGTGTGTATTATAGTTTCCAGTTTTGCGTTTTTATGTGCAAATGTGTGTATGTTTCTGTGTCTATATTTTTATTTCTTGAGCTCTTTCTTGGCTATTTTTCTTCTGTTTGCTTGTTTTGTCCTATTCTGTTTAATTTTATTTTACATATTATTTTATTGTTATTATCATTTTATTAGATCCATGTAAGTATCCTAATATGAAACAAAAAGAAAGGGTGCAGATTTGGTTGTATGGAGAAGTGAGGAGCATCTGGGAGGTGTTGGGGACCCATAATTTGAATGTATTATATATTCTTTATTTTTTATTTTTTTTGTTTGTTTTTCGAGGCAGGGTTTCTCTGTGTAGCTTTGTGCCTTTCCCGGAAATCGCTTTGTAGACCAGGCTGGCCCCAAATTCACAGAGATCCGCCTGCCTCTGCCTCCCAGTTGCTGGGATTAAAGGCATGCACCAACACCACCCGGCTTATATTATATATTCTTACACTTTTTTCCATTTACTGGTTGTAATAGTTTATGCATTGCCTGAAAAGCACATCTTCTATTTATCTGAACTTTCCAATCCTATATGTTTTTCCTTTAGTATTAGTTCTTTCAGAATCTTGTAAAATGTATTTTACTTACATTCACTGCCACCACTTCCCTACAGATTCCACTTCACACCCTTGTTTGAAAAATAACCCATCAGGTCCAATTTGTGCTGCCTGTATATCTTTGTATGCTTGGCCTACCATTGGACAGTGGTCAACTGATCAGTTTATACTCTTAATGAAAACTGACTCTTATCCAACAGCTATCACTTGCTAATAGCTCATCAATTTGTGATGGGATATTGTGCCTACCTACTCTATTCATGTTGGCATTTTCCTCTGATTTGAGTTTGAACAGGAATTGTGTGTACTACAATAACATATAGACATAAAAATAATAATTAAAATAGAGTGTGAATTTTGGAGGAGATACATGTGACTGGTTTGAAAAATCAGAAAGAATGGGAGGGTGATGTAGATAGCAGGGATCATATACAAATTTCTCAAAAATTTTTATTTTGCTGATATTATGATACAATAACACCATTTAATCCTTTCATTTCCTCTATTCACACCTTTTTGTATATTTGTATACTCTCCTTGCTCTCTTTCAAATTCATGGCTTCTACATTCTTTAATTGAAATATATATGTACATATAGATAGATAAAAACAATATATGTGCATATACTATTTCTTAAATACTTAAACATGACCTTCTTAGTTGATATAATGTTACTTATATTTATGTGTTTTGAGGACTTATCATTTGGTATTGGGTATATATAATATCCCATATATAATATCCCTAAACGCATACAGGCATACATGTACACACATATACATTCCTAAATACATAAATACAACATGATCACTCCATATAGTGTTACTTATGTGTATGTTTTCAGGACTGACCATTTGGTATTGGATAACCAGTTGGTGTGATCTTCCTTGAGAAAGACTTTTCCCAGTCTCAACATTCTGTAGTTTCCTGTAGTTCTCAACATTCCTGTAGTTTCCTGTGTGAGGCTGATGAGACCTGTGCTTTTTCTCTGCCCACTTAAGCATGCCTATTGGTGTGGTCTTTGTTCAGGTCATGTTTACGAAGATATTTTATTGAGACTTTATGAATGTAGCTTCTGAAGTTTCCAGAAGACATCCCCACCTACTCCATTTTTGCAATGATTCTTGAGACTTAGGAATGAATATATATATTCCAGAGTATGTGTGTGTGTGTGTGTGTGTGTGTGTGTGTGTGTGTGTGTATTCCAGAGAAACTTGAATGTGCTGAAAAGTTAGGTTATGCACATTATCACTATATTCATCTATTTAGTTTGTCTAAAGTGAGTATGTTCAATAAACCAATCGTTACATAGGAGAGTGAAGTATTTGGAGCAATTGGTTATTCAAATTGAAGAAGAGCCTTCAATTTCACTGTTGTATAATAGTCTCCTCTGAGATTGAAACATTCCATCCTGCAGGAAAGCTCCTTAAAAAGGAAGATAAATAACTCAAAACAAGCTTCGGGAAGTCCCTGAAACTGACCAGATTCACTTGATCCCTTTCTGCCAAAGTAAGCAATAGGAACAGAGCTGTCAAGAAGACTCTCAGAAGAGAAAAGCTGAAAAGAAGATTCTGATACCAGACCAGCTGCCTGGAAGAAGCAGACATCAACTGAGCTCTCTGGAAGAGGTATAGACCAGAGGCATCTGGATTGGGCACTCCCCATCCTGCATACTGCCTAGAAAGCTCCAGATTGCCAGCTTTTGTGAGCTGCCCCCCAAGCTGGGGCGGGCTTCAGTGATGCAGCTGCCTGAGCATCATTTTTGCTTCCGTAAGTAACCACTCACTCATATTCTTGTAAATAAGTCAAATAAAACTCAACAATTCCTACTGCCAGGATACCTTTACATTCAAAGTTGCAACACCTCCATTGGGGAAGCCTTTTCCCTCGGGGCTATAAAACTCACAGGAGGTCCACTAATTCTGGAGCCTTGGAGACTTTCTGTTAATTAAATCAGCTTGAATCCTTGTCTGTCCTGAGCTCCAAACAGGATCCTACAGTTCTGTGTTCTTGCAAGTGTCTTTGGAGTCAGCAAATGGTAGTTACATTAGGTAGAATCTATGGAAATGGTATACTGATGATCCATTCATTACTTCTCAAAGGAGATTATTTGTGGCAACTTAAAAATCAGGAGGCTACCTAGAAAACAGGACTCCAAGAAAGACACATGGATCGCCCAATGACAGAGAAATGGATGAGATCTACATGAATGACATGGACGTGAGTAAGGGTAATGAAGGGCAAGGGTCGAGGGAAAGAGAGCTTAGGGGAGCGGGAGATCCCAGCTGGATCAAGAACAGAGAGGGAGAACAAGGAGTAAAAGACCATGATAAATGAAGACCACATGAGAATAGGAAGAAGCAAAGTGCTAGAGAGGCCCACAGAAATCCACAAAGATACCCCCACAAAAGACTACTGGTAATGGTTGAGAGAAAGCCTGAACTGACCTACTCTGGTGATAGGATGGCCAAACACCCTAATTGTTGTGCTAGAAACCTCATCCAATGACTGAGGAAGCTGGATGCAGAGATCCACGGCTAGGCCCTGGGTGGAGCTCCAGGAGTCCAATTGGTGAGAAAGAGAAGAGTTTGTATGAGCGAGAATTGTTGAAACCAAGGTTGGAAAAAGCACAGGGACAAATAGCCAAACGATTGGAAACACATGAACTATGAACCAAAGGCTGAGGAGCCCCCAACTGGATCAGGCCCTCTGGATAAGTGAGACAGTTGATTGGCTTGATCTATTTGGGAGGCATCCAGGCAGTGGGACCGGGTCCTATACACAGTGCATGAGCTGGCTGTTTGAAACCTGGGGCTTATGCAGGGTCACTTGGCTCAGCTTGGGAGGAGGGGACTGGACCTGCCTGAACTGAATCTACCAGGTTGAACTCAATCCTCTGGGGAGTCTTTGACCTGGAGGAGATGGGAATGGGGGGAAGGCAGGGAGGGGGAGGGGGGAGACAAGGGAATCCATAGCTGATAAGTACTGAGGGAACCAGATGCAGAGATCCACAGCTAGGCCCCAGGTGGAGCTCCAGGAGTCCATTTAGCGAAAAAGAGGAGGGATTGTATGATTGAGAATTGCTGAGACCATGACTGGAAAAAGCACAGGGACAAATAGCCAAACTAGTGGAAACATATGAACTAATTAATAATTCTTAAAGTGATAAAAGTGTTTTTGTTTACATTTTGTAGCTTTCTAACTTTAAAGAGTTTGCATATCTCCGAAGAAACTATGGATAATAATTAATATTTTTCTTTTATTCAAAACATTAACAGGGGAGACAGAATCATAGCTAGATATTTTTCCTCACCAAATAAATGATGCTTCGGTATTGGGAATAGCATGGACATATATGTTGTATTTCACTTACAATTCAATATATATTTGTTAAGTCCTATTTATTATACTTCTGAGCTATTTTTCTTTACTAATACTCTTGACCATCAAAGTGATAAAAATGAAAATAAAACAATCTTTATGCAAGTTTATATACATCATGCAATTATTGACTTATGTATTTTTGCTTTTTATTTGTATGCAAATATTTTCCTAAATAGAAAATGTTGTTCAAATTAAATAATAATAAATCAAAGTGATGAACCAAAACAAACAAACAAACAAACAAACAAACAAATAAATAAATAAATAAATAAATGAACAAATCGATAAACAGTTTGAAATAGCGAGGGAAAGAAGTGTGTGGGACATTCATACTGGTGATTTCAGAATATGAACACTAGGTGGCGCAGCTAATCCATAAATCTGCAGCACAAAAGCCTTAGGAAGGCTTCAGCCTCTTAGAAGTCGAGTCTAACTGTTTTGAGTCAACTTTTAATTTATTATAATAAATATTTCGATAAAGTAGCCATTTCTCACTATACAATTCCAGTACTTTTATTCTGATACAGGAATGGTTTGATTTATACACGTTACACACTTAAAAGCACACAGAGGATCAGAAGTTCTTACATGTTCTGCATATGTACACCTTAATAACAAGCCAACATCAACCACCAGATCAGAATGGTTACACTCTTAATGCACAGGAAACATTCCTGTTTGTTATGAAATCACATCTACAAGGAGATACAATAAAAAGTCTCTATTTCTCAACTAGCTTATCAGAAGTCATCCATTTACAAAACTTAACAAGGAAAGATTATTTAAAATGCCCACTCAAACGACTCCTCTACATGAAAAAGGATGAGTATAAATGGGAGATAGTTGTTATCAATTGGTTCTTTTTCTTTTTCCATGAATCTAAATATAAGCTTATGTTTTGTGGGAAATGGTAAGAATTATAATATTTTTGCAGAAAAAAATATTGGTTATTCTTTGCTATGTGAACATGTAAGCAACAGATTTTATATCAAGTCAATTGTCTGTCACAGGGAACGTTGACAGAAAGTGTGTTTGCAGAAAAAGAAAATGGATGAGCCATGTATCCTAACAGGATCTTTTCTCAGCAACTTCGATGTGTTCTTTGTGTTGAAATAGCACAGATCACATATGAAGGTTCTCATTTAGCTACTTCAAGGTAATAACTTACATATTGTTGAAGAACTTGAAAAATCCACTAACATAATACTTGAGCACACCCATTTCAAGGTTGGAGATGATTCACAGAACGTACTTGAATTTATTTCTTATTGGAAAAGACTGAAGGTAGCAGGGAGTCACAGTTACTGTAATGTAGATAATACAAACTTGTTTTGATCACCTTCAATTCCTAACTTTCTGTGCAAAATTTAACCCAAACCACAGACAACAAACTACATAATGAGATGATGACTATCCTCAGATACTGCCCAGCAGGCACATATAGAGATATCCAAAGAGCAAATAATTTGTGACATGAGACAGAGGTGATGCCCATCGACAGAGTCCTGTGTTTTACATAATTTGTGGTTCAAATTATGTTTAGTATATCCTTGCTTGTGAAGACATGGTAAGATGTCACAAAACCCACAGAAATATGGGAATAAGCTAAATTTAGTTGAAGTAAGTTCCCAAAATACTCAATGGTTATCTTTTCATTATGAAAACGCACTCAACGGTTTCACACTGAGCATGCAACATTGTCATTTGTGAGTCTGGTACAATGAAGACAGGAAATAGGTGAAAGACTTTGCAGGGCCATAGCTTAAGATGATATAATTGTTTTTCTGTATAAGACAGGATCTCACACTGCAGCCTGATCTGGCTTAAAACTCATGGTGATTCTCCTGCCTCAATCCCATACACTTAGTCATTAATCAATAAGCTTGGTTTTTAAATTGTTATTTTTCTTGTTCCTTATATTTTGTCAATGCAGCTCCTTATAAATAATTTTCAACAGAATTTAATTCTTCCAGGAAACTATTTTGTATTGGAATAGCCTGTCTGCCTGAGTGTCAGTAGCTTAGTGATATTCCTGTTAACTTTTAGCTTTTGTCTATAAATAAAGGCATCTTGTTTGTAAAAGACACGAAAGTTCAAAAGGATATGTGAAAAGAAAAATTTGTGTATTGGAGGAGAAACAACATTTGAGTAGGTGGAGATCAAAGACGTTTCACCTTCTTGTATAAGGAGGCCATACTACTTCAATCATTATAATTATCTCCATATAGTCTTATTTAGATCTGTTTAAGGGCTCAGGAATGAAATATGTGCACAAAAATATCTTCTAGCTTTCATCTCGACACTTCCATGATCTCTTTTAGCACAGAGATGGAAAATCATGTTTTGGGGGTTTGGAGAGCAACTTTAGAAGATGTTTTACAGGGTCAACTGGGTATCAGTTGACTTTGAAGTGACTGGAAAATAGATCTTGATTCCAGTACACGGATTCTAAATATAGATAAAAATAGCTCGGTTTTATCAAAGGAAACCATGAATGTTTCTTTCATTGTGGACTGGAGCAAGAAAGCAAAACCTGCACCAGTAGGAAATGAATGAGTCCAGACAAAGAACATGGCATGGATACCAACTGAAATCCTCCATCAATGGCATCAATCAAGCCTCTGATAAAAGTGTTGATTAGGAGATGAAAAGTGTGGTAGTGCCACCATTGATTTGGATTTCAGCTACTTTTCCACGCTGTGAACTGGAAACATCCTTATGTGACTCAAATTATTTCCCCTGGAGTCATGTGATTCTAAAAGCGATTGCCATTAACCTATGATAAAATCTGTAATTGCCATTCTTCTAAAACAATGATGAATTCTTTAACTTCTAAAATACATTTTATATAATATGAGTTGAAACAGTCGTATCTCAAATTCATATACAATCATGTCTGAAATTCATTTAGTTTTTTATGGATCAGTCTTACCTCCTCAAAGACAGAAATTAAAACAATACTTTTTATTTTGGTTGTATAATTGTACAATTGGTCATGTATCATAAAAGAGAAGTGCTCTTAAAATTTTTAATTGAAAACACCCATTAAAATAAACAAGGATAATCCTTTCTATTTATCTCCTGATTGTTAGGAAATATAAATAGATCCTTGGAAAAATGCACTTAGAGCTAGAAAATTTGAAGACTCACAATATTAAATACAGCCTTCAAAACTGCTGATTACATTATTCAATTATTATATATAAGTAAAGGTTAAGGTGTTACAATGCAATGGATTTTAAAGTCAGATAAGCTTCATTAATGAATCAATTAAATTATCAGATTATTAATTGAATGTAATCTGTGTTTTAGTATATATATATATATATATATATATATATATATATATATATATATGTTTTGTGTTTTACAAGAAAAATAGATATTGAGGCAGAATAGATGTGACTTTCATCAGTCACAGTCTCTGGCAACCACCTTGCCATACAACATGACACAATCAAAATAACTTGCCACTTTCTGAACCCCACCTAAGTACATGATGAAATACAAAGGAACTTCTCTGTATCTTTGTTTAATCATAATTACATGTTTCAAATGCAAGCAATGAGACAGCTTAAGTAAGCAGAAATTTCAAAAGAGAGGACAGAGAGTCTGGCAAATTTCCTGTGGGCCAGATCTCCACCTAAACAAATCACTTAAAATTCCTTAGTTATTCTAAAATGGGGTGTATGTCATTTAAAGTTTGGTGAATGCTTGTATTTTATTTATTTACTTATTTACTTTTAACTTCAATTCACCCTCTTTTTTTCTTTCATTCCTTTCAGTTTTGAAAGGTGTTTTTTTTTAAGAGCTACTGAAATTTCTAGTATTGAAATTGCATTAGATTTGAGGAAGATAACCTTTTCCCCTATAGTTGATCATTTTAGATAAAGGAAGAAGTTATTTTTTTTTAAAGTATTGAAATCACCCCTAAGTCTGGTACTGGCACCTGTACGTGTACTCTATACATTGCCTTGTGCAGCATTAGAGTAGTCTATACTCATCTCTAACTCACTGAGTTTAAGTATTTTTATGGTTTTCCACTTCCTCATTCCTGTTTTCTTTTGGGGAAATTTAGATCAATATTTATCATTTTATACTAGATTAACTTTTCCTAGAGTTATATGATTTAATTTGTGTTTAGTTGTTTCATAAATAACTTTTAAAGGAAGTGCTAATACCCTCTATTACTTATCCGGATATTTATCTTATCTAAATGTTGAAATTTTCCATTACAACCCCTTTAGATCACGCCAACATTTCTAAAACTAGTATCTAGTCGTTGATCTTACAGTAACATTTATATTACAGGTATTGATGCACAAATGTTTTACAAAATGCAATTAATATCAAAGAAGATTATTGCATCCACTATAACGTTTAGCTTCCAGTGTTAGTGGTTTCCACTTTCTTTACTTTGTTCTTTCTGGTGGCCACAGGATGCCACTACTTAATGACTTGCTGACTTTTAAGTGAACACCCAATTAGAGAAAACCAATTTGCTTCAGGAATAAATTTTGTAAAACATCCTTGTCCTGTCTTTCCATACCTCATTATGCATACTAGGGCAGTGAGTACTGGAAAAAAAGAAATGAACTCCTCATTGAGCAACAAAATGAGAAGAATGATCCAAAGACATGCCATTTTCTAATGGGAACCATTTGTCAGGAAAGTGGAAGTGTAAGTTGGAATCTTATTCCAGCACTAATCATCTCTCTCTTATTGGTAAGATAAAGATAGAAATATAGATCCCATATGCATATGTCTTGAAAGCTAAATTAGTCCCCACAACAAAACCAGTGTAAGTTGGAGCTAAAAATTTACAATAAAATGATGTGCAGCTGATACATTGAGGGAATTCCTATCTCATTGTCAAAAACCATTATCCAACATCAAATCAGAGTAGGAAGATTGTGAGCTACATCTAGCTTTATTAACTCTTTTGTATTCTTGAAATGTACAATAAACCATCATTTAGACTGTTATCGAACCTTTAAATATTCATTTATGTAATGTGGGCAACTCCATTTTATAAAACTATACTTAAAAAATTTTATCCCATTCACTCTGGACATTATGAATTGTTGAATAAGATAATATTCACTGTCTATTTAAAGAAGAGAGGCATGGTCTCTTCAAGGACTTTCTGATGAAAAAGTCAGAACAATATTCTGGCTGTAATGTATGAGCCAACAGGGCTAGCACTGCAAATTGAGAACAGGTAAGGAAATGTTTGTGGACTTTCATTAACATTCTAGTTCTGCATCAGTCAGATTTACTGAGTGTGACCTACCGCATCCAACTCCATCACTTAATAATCGTTGTTGGGACTGTCAACTGTGTGGACATTGTTTAGCAGCCAAACTTTTATAGTCTGATTACAAAGAAGAACAAATTAAATGATCAAATAAGATTTTATGTGCTTAGATGAAAATGCCCAGCATGAACATTGAGACATCTCCTCATTTCAGGGAATGAGCTGAATTAATAAGTAAGACTGAGAGTTTTGGGATGAAACTAATGGACAATCAGAATGCAGGATTTTAACTATAATCCTGAGAATAAAACATGTATGTATGGTTTCGTCGTAATTCCAAGCATTGGTCATTCTCCACCATTAAATTGTTCCCACATTTTCCTAACACATCCTAATATGTCTAGAGTAAATTATGTACTTGTCACTATTCAAACCTCACCCTAAGGGAATGTCTACAACAAGCAAGTCATAACAACTGAAAAAAAAAAAAACAGACCAAAACACTCTCATATTCTGGAGTGTTTTATCTTAAGCTAACCTGGCTGACTTGCAATGTCCTACTTCCAAAGACGTTGAAGTAAATTGATCCACACTTTTCATTAATTCTATAATAATACTATAACTTATTCAGAAATCTTGGACTTGACAGATTTTGTGCTTTTTGAAGACCTAGAATTGCATTAGGACTCCAAGGTTACCATGTGAGGGCTGATTTTATGAAGTTGATAGAAGAAAAAATGCTGCCCATCATCAGATTGGAATCACAAGATAGGGAGTTAGGTCAAGTTGAACTCAACTTTTTGTGCTCTTGCCTGAGATGTGTCAAATGAAGTAACAATATGTACTTGAACTCTTCTTATATACCCTTATATTTATTACATATAAGTATCATCTAATATAATAACACTAAAAGCTGCTTATGAAATAAGTTTCCTCACCACTGGGCTTGATACCCTGTACGTACTCAGTGCATAGAAGAGAAGGCATTCAGTATAGTTATCCAAGTTTGTAAGCTATTAGCTCAAGAGCAGTGCTAAAACCTTGTTAAACACAGTATTACCACACAATTTCTCCTCTATTGCACCATAAATTAATTATGAGATCTGTAGGATGAACCCACTATCAACCATTTGACTTAAATATGTAATTAAAAACCGATGAATCCTATGGTGGATAATAATAATAATAATAATAATAAAGAAAATTTCAAAAAAAATCATAAAAACCAATTGCAATCAATGATGTAAAAATTCACCAAATAATTATATAATTATCATATTAATGACAACTGAACAAAATGACTTTGATGTTTGATCTTCAAAAATGTCAACATAATATATAGTTAACAAATCATTCTTGTCAGGAAGTTATTGATAAACAAAGGATGGCATGAATGAAAATAGAAGACAATAAAGTATGCAAATATATATTCACTATAGAATAAATTCTAAATAGTTAGCATAGCTATTAAAGCGTAAATGTCATGCAATACTTATATATAAAATGAAAATAAGAGAATAACAATCATATTCATCTCAAGACACTGTATTTATATAATCCAGCATTATCCATCATACATTCCTTTGTTTTTTTCAAAAGAGTGAAAAAATTTGGTCACACTATTGTGCAATTAATTGAACAATAAATTATGTTAATATTATAATGTTTGTTAATTAAATTTATTTTCTTTATTTCATTGAGAGCTAGATACTAATGTTAAAATATTGATCCTTTTCAATACAAGTGTGTATAAGAATTTCAATAATATAGATTTAATACATTCATGAAAACAGATGTTAATGTTAAACTAATGTTCATTTTATATTTATTATTGAGAAAATAATTTACTTTCTTTAAGCAATGCTTATTTTATTACTTCTATTTATTTTTGGAAGCATTATTATTGATAGAATATGAGGGCAAAGAACGTTGCATCATGTTAAAGCTCATGTGGATATTTATGCTTTTCAATGATAGTGAGGTGTAGAATATTAAGAATTATTTAGGAAATAATTGGTTTCTAAGGTTTCTCATTTCCTCACATTTATAAAAACTCTTCTTCAAACTACATTATTTCTTACTTAAAAAGCAGACGAGTTTTCATGACATATCTCTTTCCTAAAAATAAAGAGACCCACTTGTAAGGCAGTGGCTAGGAAGAAATACACCTACAAAATGGAAGATAGTCAATAACTAGAAAGGGTTGTGAAACAGTTTCAAGTAATGAAGTTCAATGTATTGTTAGAAAAATGTGTGTACCATCCTTACGACGTGTGATTGTAGCCTAAAATAAAATAGACACTTTTGTATTATTGGAAGTCTAAACATCAATATTGACAGGTAGAAAAGCACAGCCTGTCATTTTAATGTCAATTAAAAGACTGGCCTGTAGCTAATCTGCCATGTTCTCTTCTACCTAATTTGATTACTTTTTACTTATTTTCTCCTATTTTCCAAAGTTATGGATGAAATAGTACATAGTCCCGAGAATACATGATTGGAATTAATGAAGCAACTTGTTGAGCTGTGCATGAATGTAGCTCATGTATGGACATGTGGATTTGATATGGACATATGGATTATATGTGTACATGAACATAACTTACTTTCACTTCTTGTTCTCATTTTTTATTCAAACAGTCTTGTCCATTTTACAGGGTTTTATATGCAAAAAAATATTTCATTTCTGGGAATATATATCAAGGGATATAGCAAGTAACTTTTTTTTTTTTTTTTTTTTGGTTTTTCGAGACAGGGTCTCTGTGTAGCTTTGCGCCTTTCCTGGGACTCACTTGGTAGCCCAGGCTGGCCTCGAACTCACAGAGATCCGCCTGGCTCTGCCTCCCGAGTGCTGGGATTAAAGGCGTGCGCCACCACCGCCTGGCGAGCAAGTAACTTTTAAGCATCCAAATAACCAGAACACAGCAGAATGTTTCTTCTCTGTCATAAGAATCTGAAATTTGAAAACTTGACAAATACACTGTAAAGGTCGCAGTTCCTGGACAAAAATTAATACAAACAAGTTGATGATTTTGGAAGACAGTGTCCATTCCATGATGAATAAAAACATATATCCTGTCATTTTCCTTCATATGTTGTGTTTTATACACAAAATAATTTCCTTAATTAATATACTATGCATGTAAAAATCATACACATGCATGAAAATGTCACAATGAAGCCCACTTCCCTAAGCTATTAAAATACAATACTTTGAAAATTCAGAAAAGTAAATGAAGACTCATATGTATGTGAAGAGACTGTGGAAGGAGTCAGAGAGAAGGAACTTGGGAGAGGTTCGAGGGAGAAAAGGGATTATGTAAAGTGATGGAAATGCTATAGATAGCATTACATCTATATATACATATGTATATATATATACATTAAAAATAATGACATGACTGAATATATTGAAATTTCTGTTAAGTTTTTATACACCGTTAACCCATAGCTTTTCAACTTGAGAGAAGATAACGACACAATTTATCTTGGTATTATCTTTCTGAACAACACAGTCTGAAATTCTGGGTGATCATCATCACTTCTTAAAAGAGATTAAATATGTTCATGGCTGGAAACTTTAGATTTATTATGATAAAGTTCCCGAATGTGGGGTTCATAAATGGGTACAGTACTTCCATGGAGCATGGGCACTAAAGCATGGATTTTAATAGACTGAAAAAGGGAGCAGAAGAAGATAAAGTTCAAAACAGCCAGACTTAGGATTTCATTTGTCAGACCTGGGGTTGGATTTATCCCTGCTGGCTGATGTTTTTACTGATATCCTGATATTCATAATCTATTATTTGTGATGACAGGTATTCTTCCTCAAAAGGCTGTTTTAGAGATTTTTGTATTATAGTATACTGAAAGGACACCAGACACCACTAAAATATACTGAATATACTTAAATAAATTAAAGTACTTTGTCTTGGACACAGCTCTACAGGAAAAAATGTATAGTCTATAATAGGAATTTTAAATAATTTTACATGCAAAGTTGTGTATTTTTTTATTTCCTTTGGGTTGATGGGTAGTTTCTTTAGGAATTGATCACATAGTGTTCTGTTTTGCACAATGACCTTCAATAAGCATTATTTTAATGGTTAAATAACTGAAAGCATTATAGACTTAAATCATTAAAGTAACACATTGAAAGAATATCACATACATGTTAAGAACTCAGTAATGTAAGCTTAGCTGATAAATTCAACTTAGAGTCCATTGATGTTTTCCAAATCTCCAAATTAGTAGCTAAAATTAAAGCATTCATTAGTGAATCAAAGAAGTTCTATGGGTTGCTAAAGTAACACATTAGCAGATTTGGAACTGAGGACCTTAATGACTATCTCATAATAAAGTAATTACCATTTGCAGCTTTTGGAGTCTTCAAAATACTCATATCCACAAATTGTTTTACTTTTATTTCTTGGATAGTTGAATAACAGGAAATAGTGTGGAGTTGAGTTGAATAAAATAAATCATGGAAATAAATGTTTTAAATGTTCAGGTTTTTAAATGAGAAAAAATGATTCACTTGAATGGTTTAACTATTTAAATTCACTTAAACTTTTTATGTTATTATAAAATAGATATAATTTCTAGGATATTTCATCATGTTCCTATAGATTTTGCATAAATTCAGATTCTTAGGAGGTGATTTATATATAATACTGATCAGGATCATTCAATTTTAATTATCATAATTATGCAAGCTTGAAAGAGAATTTTCCCTCTTTCCATGACTAGTCATGTCATCTTTCAAAAGTCACTAAAGCACAGTTTCTATTTTGTTTTTTGTGAGGTGTAATGTTTTTGCACATGTGTGTGTGTGTGTGTGTGTGCGCGTGTGTGTGTGTGCATGTTTGTGTGTGTGTTGGTTTGCATGCTACTGCACACATGTGGAGGAAGCAGCAGTTAACTCTTGAGAGTTTATTGATTCTTTCATTTAACCAGTGGGGGCCAACATTGAATTCATGTCTTCAGGTCTAGAGCAGTTTCCTCTCGCTGCTGGGCACGTCACAAGCCCCTTCTACGTTTTTTGCTTTTGTTTTTGAGACACTATGTAGCCCTGGATGGCTTTGAATTCCTGGGTCCTCCTACCATCACCACCTGAGTGCTGAGGTTGCAGATGGGTGTCACTTTGCCCAGTTTATGGAGTGCTGGGATCAAAGCCTGGGCTTCTTGCATACTAGATTACACTCTCAGCTGAGGTTCATCCCTAGCCCTTTGCAGATACTTTCCATCCTTAGTCAAAATGTGTGCTTCAGAGGGTGGCTTCTTTGATTAAATAAGATAGAAGTATGCATTTGAAGTCTCTCAATTGGTCTCATAATTAGTTTCTTATATAAAATTATTTGTTATGTATTATTTATTTATTGTTCTTATTGAGCCTATAATGCATTGTTCTGTAAATTATAAACTTGATACGTTTGTTTCCCATTTTTTCTTTCCCAGCTAACTTTTCTTTGAAACTAAAACTTAGTTTCACCCTATGACTTTTGGCTTTAATTGAATATGAATTATTGATATCATGCTTTAATTACTCAATTTCTGAGGAAAATATTAATTCATTAAGATTAAGTGACAAGTGAAATTGAATGTCTTTCCTAGGCCACTCAAATTGATTAAACACAATTAAATAATTCAAGTAGCTTTAGACACATAACAAGTAATATCTAATTTTATAATTGTAGATCTGTCCCATTGATTGATAGACATTTTCATTAAGGAATGAATTGAGTGATAAAGTTTGAATCATTTCATATATTAAATAATACTCAATCCATTACAAAATGACAAAATTTGCTATTATTTCTTGTGATTTGGATATAAGCTTTCTTTTTAGTTAAATTTAGTAAACACTTTGAAGCTATTATGTATATAAATACATTATTAAAACATCCTCTTGATTATTTTAAAGCATGGTCATAGCATTTTCAATATGGACTCCTATCACATCTCTATATAATTTTAAAATTATCTCGGAGAAACTACTTTTTAATGTATGTACTCATTCTAATAATAACTATTCTAAATGCACTGAGAACAATGAGATATTAAGTGATTTCACTGTTTTCAGTCTGTTCTGAATCTACACTCTTTCAATAATTTAATCCTAAATTTGCTTTAAATTCAAATGTGCAATTTTAAGGACTTCAAGTAAGATGTATTATACCTTAACAATAACGCTCCAAAGCTACAAATCTCCAATTTTGACACAGTAGTAGATTTTTTTTTTACTGACCTACTGAAAACATGTTTTTGTAACTGTACAGTATCTAGCTGTGCGTTCTTAGGATATCATTACCTAAAATAACAAAACAGATTTCATATTCCTATAAATATTTCACTTCAAATAAAATTAATATTAAGTAGTGGCTTGAGAATTGTTACTTGTATACAAAAGCACCTTGTAAAACCTTCCATTTCATTGCTTATTATTATTAATTTAAATTGCAGCCAGTCAGAAATATTTTGAAAATTTGTATATTATTTGAAATATTATAACATGAAACTCATATTTGTAGTTTTATACTAACATTTGTAGTTTTATACTAATTATAGTTATATGAATGAAATCAATATTATAAATATTGACATCTGGACATGACCTGACTTTTGCACCCTTGAACCCACAGCAATTGTGTTTATCTGCACAAGAGCAAGTCCGTTAAAAAAAAAAAAATTATAGAATGGAAAACTCAGCACAGTGGCACACACCTTTAATCCCAGCATTCTTAGGTAGCGCAGATGACTCTCTCATTACTAGAGCCAGTTGCAAGCTAACAAGAGTTAACACGGAGACTCTATCAAAAACAAAACAAAACGGAACAATCCAGCATGGAGGAGGACATGCTCTAAGATCTCATCTCTAGCTAAGCTCTTGCAGGTGACGCCTGTTGGAGGAGGGAGAGCCATTTTTTCTTTGAGGAGTTGCCACATATTACGAACATATGGTGAAAACTACCTTTGATTAGTGGAATATGCATATTTTAAGGTAAATATGAAGTTAGGAAGGAGATCGGTTGGTCAGGGTAAGGGGAAGTGGGAAAGAAAGTAAGAAGGTTGATCTGAACAGAATACATTGTATGTATCTATGTATGAAATTCTGAAAAATTATATTAAAAAGAAAATAAATCCGTGCCGTGCTGAGCCACATGCAGCAGACAGGAACAGATGCAAAGACCGACAGGCAGACATTATGCAGAGGGTGAGGCATTGGAATAACGCAGACTTAAACTGTATGTTTCCATCAAATCCCTTCCCTCATGGCTCAGGGAGCCCTGGAGAAGAGGAGGCAATCCTATACCAAACAAAGGAAAGCCTTCCAGAAGTAGGAATCTAAACACCAAAACTCATGCAGAGAATGAGATCTGCTGTTCTAATTTCTGCTCAACGCTGGCTATACTCTATTAGCCAGGGCATTTATAATGTGAGCAGCGTTAGAAAAGATACCAGATAACAAAGAGTCAAAATTCTTTCTTTAACTAAGATGGTTCTGAAAATTATGTGGATTTTTGACCAAATTTTATAAATTAGAAAATATTAATTTCTTTTAATTTCAAAAATACATCATTAGGTGTCTAATAAAAGAGATGATAATTAATATTTATAAAGGAGAATTAGGGATAACTGTAATGTTTTGGCATGGGTTTTAAACTTACAGATCAGACTCGCTAATTGCACTCCAGGAGCTCCACCCAGGGCCTAGCTGTGGATCTCTGCATCCAGTTCCTGCAGTCATTGGATGAGAGTTCTAGCACGACAATTAGGGTGTTTGGCCATCCTATCACCAGAGTAGGTCAGTTCGGGCTGTCTCTCGACCATTGCCAGCAGTCTATTGTGGGGGTATCTTTGTGGATTTCTATGGGCCTCTCTAGCACTTTGCTTCTTCCTCTTCTCATGTGGTCTTCATTTACCATGGTCTCCTATTCCTTGTTCTCCCTCTCTGTTCTTGATCCAGCTGGGATCTCCCGTTTCCCCAAGCTCTCTTTCCCTTGACACTCGCCATTCCATGTACAGGCTATTCATGTAGATCTCATCCATTTCTCTGTCTGGCTGAGGGGCCCCCAACGGGATCAGGTCCTCTGAATAGGTGAGACAATTGATTTGCTTGATCTGTTACAGAGGCATCCAGGCAGTGGAACCGGACCCATGCTCAGTGAATGAGTTGGCTGTTTGAAACCTGGGGCTTATGCAGGGTTGCTTGGCTCAGCCTTGGAGGAGGGGACTGGACCTGCCTGGAGTGAGTCTACCAGGTTGATCTCAATCCTCAGGGGATGGTTTGCCCTGGAGGAGGTGGCAACAGGGGGGTGGGCTGGGGGGAAGGGGAGGGGGCGGGAGGGAGGAGAACAAGGGAATCCGTGGTTGATATGTAGAACTAAATTATATTGTAAAATAAAATAAAATAAAATTTAAAAAACTAAACTAACAGATCAGAATGACCAGAATAGAATATATTTTGATTTTAGGAAGTTGTATACATGATTCTACATGACGCTCTTTTGGACAAAATATCAAAATTTAGGGTAGTGGCACTTAATGGACAACAGTTATTGTTATATTTGAAATATCGATTGAAATGAAAGCTTCTGGTAGTATCTGATAGAGTCAAATCTATTATATACATATCATGAGGAAAAAGGAAATATTTATACTGTGTTTAATTTACAGCATTATTTCTAGTCCTACTGGGAACTATAAAGCAAAATTGCTACTTAAAAAAATCCCACAAGGTACAGTTTCCTAGTTTAGCAGAAATAAGGACTGAATTTCAACAATGTTACATAGTCTTCTTCATGTCTGGTGGCTAGTAACTGATGGATATGGTTACAAACTCACATAAGCAGGAAACTTTTGCAGTATCTATATCACTTAGGAAGAGAAAGGTAGGTCCACAATTACGTGGAGGCTGTGATAAAACACAAGGTCAAGATCTACAATAGAAACGTGTCAGAGGACTCCTGACCTAATATTGCCTTAAAAATGGCAAAATTGATTGAAAATACATAGAGTTGTAAAACGTTAACCAATAAATAACATAGTTATAAAATTGAGGTGTTGGCTATTATTCAATTGCATTAAAATAAATACATTAACTTTTAAATTAAAGGGAACAGTAGTAGAAAAAGATAGGAAATTACAGTTTTATTTGTTAGAGGGTGCTAGGAACCATTTGTTACTCCTTGGAATCATGCTTTAAAGAAGGCAAGTATTTCCTAAATGACAGATTTTGAATGAATGATGTAATGGGTTTATCTAGAAAAGTAGATGTTTTTCATACTAAGTAAGTTATAAAATTTTGCTTAATTTATGTATTATATGGTACAGTTTTTCTATACTAGGATAATATGATCTGAATATTGGTCTAATAAATGTAGTGTACAAGTCTCATAACTATAACTGTATGAAGGAAAATAGATCTAAATGACATAATGGTTTTGAAATTATTTTTTCATACCTGGGCAATACCTATTTTATAATTTGTATAAAAGTATGTTTTGCAATGATAATGTGTTTTTATTAACACTTATTATGGATGTTTTTATACTCAACATTGTAATTACTTAAAGAGCTTTAGTGGTAAGTTGTGGGGAATAGATGAAGTTCTGAACGAATGTATAATGTTAACATGATTATAGTCTTGTCCATGTCAAGGATGGCAATACCTAAGACCCATGGAAATGGCCAAGCTTTCCCTGAGGCTCATGGGAATGGCAAAGCCTACCTTTCATCCAAGAACAGATGTTAAGAAGATTAACCTTTAGCTAATACCAATGTGTACAGAATCTATCAACCACAGCCTTTCTCTAGATAGCTACAACCTGAATTTGCTCTTGCAAACACCCCCTACAAAGATTTGCTAACATAGCTCTTCCTCTTTCAGCTATGTTATAAATCTACTGCCTTGATTCAGATGAATAAAATAAGTGGTCTGAGTTCCTGCGCTGTTGGTGTATTTTTACCAGAAGACTTGACCCACTGGATCCTAGCTTTTCTGTATATGTGTCTGTAAAATTGTTCTTCCTTCATTTCCTGGTCACCCCAGTCAGGTTTTCAGGACACAGCCACAGCACTAAGTAAACATTTGTATATTGTGAAATTTCTATAAAAACCTAAAGATGTATTCAAATTTGTGCTGGAAAACTATTGGCATCTTGTTTTCATGACAATTAAAAATCAAACTATTCCTTTCACATTGTGATTATTTTCAATGGCTTTTTTTAGCAAAGACAATAATCTGTGTATGTATGTGTGCATATAAACTAAATATACACACATCATACACACATGCACATGAATATCAATGTGAAGAAAAATGGTCCCATAAAGCTTAACAGGTTGAATATTGATAATCCTAATAACTATTTTTGGACCTGATAATATTGTTTAGACCTTATTCAACACTTTGTAATGCAATATTTATTTAGTTGCATAGGAAAGATTTTGTGAGATTTTTTTCATTTCAAAAGAGTAGAAATGACTGTATATTCTGTTTTGGAGAAACTTGCACATCAATGTTAATTGTTGCTTTATTCACAATATCCAGGAAATGGAAAATATCCAGATGTTCACCAAACGATGAATGAATGATGAAAACCTGCTATATATCTATTCAACTGAATATTATTCTGCTATTAAAAACTGAAAATTTCACATAAATGTACGAGGCTGGAAATAAGTATTCTGAGTGTAGTAATCCAGACCAGAAAGACAGACACAACATATTGTCTCTCATAGTTGTATATTTTAAATATAAATAAGCATATATTTATATTTAAGATTAAATTAGAGCTAGAAACTAGTAAGTAGGTACATGAGATTTCAAAGGAAGGGAAATGGAATAATGGAATTTAGGCAGTATGAAGGAATAAAGGAAATAACGGAACAGGGATTAAAACATGGAGGAACATGAGAAGTCAGAGTTTATCATAGAAGATTTTAAAAAACCACATGACAACCTGCTACTGTAGAAGCTTCCCAAAAATAGATATATGGTTACAAAATGAGCTTAAATGAAGTTGTTCTATAATAAGGATAAAGTGTCTCTCCCAGACATCATAGATTATCAAACAAAAACTCAATTAGAGATATGGGTTACCCTTTTCAAATTGTTGTTAAGTGGTATCTTATAGACATCCCAAACATTATAGGCTCCTTAGTACCCTCCAGAATTTTGTTGCTGAAGACATCACATACTTTTGCTATAGGGCATTGGGAATCTGAGATGCTACTGATCAGAAAGACTTCTTTGTGTTGGCTAGTTTTCATAGTTCTACAAGATTTCTATGCCTACTACCCAGATAGAAAATGAATCATCAATCTTACCAAGGTGTGGAAACTGTGAGCTACAATAGCAACCAGACAGGCAAGATAGGACTGCCAGAGGAATAGTGGCATGAATGTCAGTTTATGCCTGAATTAAAATCCACTCCACAAGACTGAATTCAGGCCTGGTCCAGTCAACTCCACCCAAACCCATGTAGCTCGTTTAGTCATAGGACCTAGGAAAGAAATGACTATTATACTGTTAAATGGACAAAATGATAAAGTGACCTCTGAATTCTGATTTTTGTGCCAGTAGAGCAGTGTATCTCAAAACTGTAGTTAGAGGAGCTTCATTTTACAATACTGTGTGGTTAATGCATGCACACAGCTCACCAAGATGCAGAGATTAAGAAATTGGGGAGTGCTGAGGATTTAATGGGACATCCATATCCTATCCTGTTCCCTCAAGGTTCAGGGACAGTTATGGATATGGGGCAAAGATTACAAGAGTCAGAAGTAGTAGACATCTGCAGTGTAAGTATTTACTGGACTTGAAAGGGCCATTAAATGTGTGGATCACAGCGACTCTGACTGGCTTCATAAGACCTCCACTAGATCAGACCATTCAAAATCCCAGCGGGAGTTGGGCAGGGGCTCATGAGGCTCTATCCCTAGAAGAAGAGTTATTGGTAACTGAGGTCTGGTGGGGAAGAGAGAGAGGAGTTTTCTTTAGGAATCTGGCTGTAGAAAGCCTGTAGAAAGTGTATTGTCCTACACCACACAAATACAGGCAGTGAAAACTGGACTCAGTGTGTTAAAAAAAAAAAAAGAGCACACAAAGTTCAGAGGGAAAAATGTCAGTTGATAGGACAAGAATTGGAGAGGAGAAAGTGAGGGGTTGAAGTTGATAAAGTATGTAATATGTAAGATGAAGCTCTCAAACAATGAAAATCAAATAAAGGTTTAAATGAGTTTTAAACACACACACACACACACACACACACACACACACACATCAAATGAAGTCAAATGAGAAAGGGATGTATGGTTCTCTGTTCCTCCTTTCCCTCCTTGCTGAAGCTTTCTTTGTCAAGGCTAGTGTTTTACTTAGAAAATTAACACTGTTAAGCTGTTGGTCATTTCTTGTGGTAGTCTAGCAGGCTTCACACCCCCTTATTTACATATGTGAGTACATTATAAATCATCATATTCCTATAAGAGAGGAAATGTGACTCTTGTCTGAGTCACTTCACCAAGTATTATTTTTCAGAACCATCCATTGACCTGCAAATTTCACAATTGCGTATATTTTTTTCTAGTTGAATGAAATTCCATGGTGTATAAATGTCACAAGGGGAGGGAAAAAAACAACTTAATATATTTGAAAAGTGCCACAATGAAAACTACTACTTTGTATGTTGAAAGAAAGTTAAAAATTAAATGTACATGAACGAAAGAAAGCGGTAGGCTGAAGAGATGGCTCAGTGGTTAAGAGCACTGGATGCTCTTATAGATGATATGTTTAGTGACCAGCACCCACATGGTCACTCAAAAGCATCTGTAACTGTAGTTCCAGAGGATCTGATTCCTTTTCCTGAACTCCACAGACACTAGGCACACACGTAATACACAGCAGACATTCATGCAGACAAAACACGATACACATAAAATAACAACAATCAACATAAATCAATAGAATAAAAGCAAGAAAGAAGGTAGGTTAACCCAGGCACAAGTTATAAAGAAAACATAAAAACCTCTCTGGGTGATTGTAGCTTATCCAATGATAAGCTTTCAGTAATGAAATGAATTTAAGATAAAATATGACTTCTTTTGGTCATATTCACATTTGTAGTTCCCCAGGAGGCCTCCCACCACAACCTCTTACTCTCATCAATCTTTACTAAAGCATTTTTCAGAAAGTTATATAGAACCATAGATGGTTTTTGGAATCACACTTGCAGGTCATGTGTACAAGCTTCTAGTTCACAGCAAATAATCGTTCCTGATTTTAATGTTTCATGAAATTGGAATACAACTGTGTATTCTAAATCACTAGAAATGCAGAAAAAAATGATACTGTGAGTTCTGAGGTCCATGTGAAACACTATATAGCCAATCAGTTTTTTAAAAAATCAGAAAAACAATATTTTTAAGTGTTTGGCAGTTACTACTTAATAAAAAATTCAGATGTTTTATGCCAGTGTTTATATTTTCTTACAAGTTTAAATTTTAAATATGCTATAAATAACTAGTATTCACATGTTCAAAAAAGGCTAGCCTCTCCTCTACACTGTAAGAAATGTGGGCAACAAGGTGTGCAATACTGGATATAATAAGAAAACTACAAAACTTCTGACTCAGTCTGATTTTCTCATTTAATTGTTCTTAACAGAGCAAATAAAATAAAAACAATCTAATCTCTTTTGGACTATATAAGTGTTAGATTTGTATTTTAGAATAGAAAGAATAGCAGACACAATTGTCCTTTTTTTTCTTTTTTCTTTTTTTAGTATCATAAATATATTTTTACACAACACGCACACAGACACACACATTATATACACATACACACACAGAGAGACACACACACATGTATGTATGTGTGTGAGAGTATCGTCATATATATACATATTAACCTGTATTTCATTTTTTCCCATGAGCACATACATATGAGATATCCTTTATTTCTCATTATAAACCACTTCATTTGCTTACTTATCAAACTGTGAATAGGGTGACCACTGAGTACATTCTGAAACACTAACATGTTTGAACACATTGTGGTGTCTTGAATTTCTTTTATGGAAAGATGGAGACAACTGACCAACCCTCAACAAAATTTGATTACTATTTGTATGCAGGTAGCACAAAATCATCAATTAAAACAGTTGACAATCATCACACAGCATGGTAATATGCTTTGTGGAGCAGTTTTGTTATCTAATTCAAGGTAGTCTAGCATATTACCTAAAATCTAAATAAGACATGGGACAGACACTAATTCAATGGTGGTTTGGTGGTTAAGAGCACTTGTTGCTCTTACAAAGGACACTGGTTTGGCTCCCAGCATCCACATAAGATATCTCACAATGGCCTGTAACTTGAGTTCCATGGTATCTAAAACCCTCTTCTGGCTTCTGCAGTCACTGAACAGAAGTGGCATACATAGACACATAGGAACAAACAAATAAATGTTAAATAAATAAATGCATACATACAGGAAAGAAAAAAGAGAAGGAAGGAAAGAAGGAGGGAAGGGAGGGAGGGACGAAGGGAGGGAGGGAGGAAGGAAGAAAGGAAGGAAGGAAGGAAACAGAAACCATAAGTTCTGGTAGGAGAGATCTCCACAGATAGTAGAGTGTTGTCTGTTAATCAGAACAAACAAACAAAAGAATTCCTTCATTTGTTATTTGAAGGAATAGCCCATTGGCTACTGGAAAACAAAACAAAAGTAAACTAGTTTCTGCAGATTTTACCTTTCTTCCATATAAGACAGCCATTTAATCTTTCCCAAATATGATAAATTACAACAATTTCAATCACATGAATTTTAATACAAAAATTATAAAATCAATTTCAATTTTCTGCATATACGGAAACTATTTGGACAAAAGGACTAACTACAGGCCATCTCTCTTTGTCTGTTAATTACAGGTATCCAATGCAACCTTAAAATACTGAGTTTGACTTCTTTATTTTTTCCAACGGGAAGTTAGGAATGTACTTCTTCCCACAGAAAATTTATCAACAAGTGCTCAATTAAATGTTTTAAAACAATGAGCAGTGTTCATTTTCATAGAAATAACCAGAGAAAGGATGAGTTTTACCTCTGCTTTCCCACATCCCTACTTGCACAAAATAGTCTGTTGTAAAGATACCACATCTATGAGGAGGTATTAATTGCAGAAATACAGCAGTCAGTGAGAGCCTAAATTTCCAAGAAAAATATCCCAGTTTATGATTGCAACCAACTGCATATTCTCAGAGATTCTTTAATAAGAAGCTGTCTGATCATATAATGAATTGTCAATTCATGAATAAGTGTGTACAGTTGACAACTGTGTTTTAATTATCATCCAAGAAAAGAATTTTCTCATTTTAAATTATTCACATCACTCTTTTTGACTATTGGTTAAAATCGTGGAGCTATGAACATTAAAATATATGAATGACAGCAGCTTGAGCTACAGAATGATATGCAACCTCAAAAGTGGAAACAAAAATACAAGGGTGTGTGTAGTAAAACTGCAATAAAAACTGCTGAAATGATCAGCTTTTTCTGTGACACATCACATCCATGGGTTGCCTTCCAAAAGACAAACGTAGCAAAAGAGGAAGATAGGAAACCTGAAACAGGAAGACCTGCTTCAGAAACTCAGTGTACTGACAATTTGGCTAGGAAGTCCAAATGCTGATACTCCGAATTATCAGCCATTCTTTTTGTGTTTTGGTAACGCATATTCTCATGCAGTGTATGTCAAACGGAATTTTTTGATTCACATCTGACATTTCAAAGTTTCCGTTTTTGAAGTCCCCCAGTCTTAAATAAGTATCACATTGTCTTATTTGTTTGCTTAACGTAAGTTTTTCCCCAACATCTAGAGCTCCATGGTGCAAAATGTCGTTCTGTCTGTCTTCTGTTCCCGTATGCACTTTAATTTTTTTAATTGTAATTGGATTTTCAAATATAATGACAAATGTATCTCCTATTGAAGGTGGCTTTCCCCAAAAGTACTCATCAACACTGCTATAAGCCTTGCTTGCTTCATAGTTTTCAAAGACGTTCATGTTGGTGTAGAGACTTGCGGGAGGGTTATCGGGGATGTCGAATGACTCCTCTTCAAAGTCATCATCCTTCAGTTTATTCTCAGTTCCTTTATAGGATGAGTAATAGCCCATGTGCTGAAAGAGAGAAGGTTTAAACCGGATCACGTTTTTCTGAGCCAGCAGACCTCGGAAATGAGTCAATAGCCAATCACAAGGCATTTCTTGATAAAACATTAATAAAAAATGGGCCAGACGTGGGAGATCATGAGAATGATAGAGTTTACCAATGTAGCCAAGCTTTGAGAATTCAAGAGTTACCCAGTACGTTCCTTCTAAGGATGCAATGACTTTCTTGATCGCAGTTAAGAAATTTTTGGAACACCGAACATCATCTTCAAGCATTACATAATAGTCTGAAGTATTGGCACAAAAATTAAGCAGAAATGCATAGTCTACATTTTGCTTGGAGCGAAATCTGACTCTATCTTCTGGGTCATTGTAATTTCTTTTAAGACCATCCAAAACTGGATAATATTCTTCAGGAGCATGTATAACCATTAATCTTCCTGCAATAATGTGATGGGCAAATTTCTGCATAATATCTTGGACCATCATATCACGCCAGGATGAATTAAAGTCTGCTAGATGCACCACTACTGAAATTTCCTTTAATTCCTCATAGCTGGACTGTTCAAAAATTGATTTTATTGTCTCAAGTAAATAGTTTCCCTTTTTCCGTTTCACTGATGAGAGTCCAATTGTGAGATATCCTGAGCAAAATAAATCAGAGGAAGACAAATAAAATGTTAATAGGTTTCGAATAATGTAACAATAGGAATCAAATAACCAAGATTTACTTTCTTTAGGCCTGCAATTATAGTTAGTAAATCTAGTAAATGATTATGTATTGAACATTTTAAGATTAGAGTATTAAACTCGTTTATTAAGGGCTACAGTGTTTTATGTACATTATGTACATGAAATACAAATTATATCTCTTGAGCAATCTAATATGTACCTTATCAATATTGTTTTTGAATTACGAAAATGAAAGTATTCTAAAATATTCTCTATCTTAATATCCCTATATATTACCATTATAAAAGGGAGACAGAAGTTTATATACAAACATATTTACAAACAAGTCAGGCACAGCACTTCATATCTGTAGTCTTAGCAATTGGATGATGGAGCCAAAAGGACTGCCCTGAGTTTGAGCATAGTTTGGTATTCACTTTGACTCAAAAACCAAAACAAGACGAAAACAAATGAACAGTGTAAAAAATAATAAATAGTATCTACAAAAGTAAAGGGAATTTTATAATTAAGGCTTGCAAGCTAGACTCAAGTAGTGAGAAAGAAAAAAGACTGGGCATTTATTTAAATCATCTACAAAATTTCCAGAGACTGTATATTTCAGTTTCCATATCAAATCACTATCTTTACTCAAAGAATTAATAGGCAGACTTCATAGTTGTATTTTGAAATTTGCCTGATATGTCTTATAGAAAATAAAGTTTCATATAATTTATTTAAAAAAAATAATCGTGTCACTCCCCAAACACATGGTTCCAAGCTATGAATTTACTGTGTCATTTGTTTTGAAAGATATTTTGCACTGATATTCATTGGAAAAAGTTTTCTTAGATTTAAGTAAAAAAGCAAGAACTGGATATTTTTAGGGTAAAAAATATCCCCAAGTGCATACTGTCTACCCCTGACAAGCATTATCATCTTTCTAAAGTCTAATTTCATATCATGAAGATTCAATAAAATTTCTTAATAACCATTGGGTGAAAACAAATATCTTCATGTGTGTAAAGCTTAGGGAGTTAATATGGGCCTTTTCCTGATACAATAGGTATGTATAACAAGCCCAGCAAATGTCATTCCTCTCTTTTGCCATTCCTATCTGGGATGTATAACATAAGTCACTGACACCCAGTTAACAATCTATTGTGTTCCTGCCAATCTGTAGTGGTAACCACATGCTGGATGAAACTTCATTCTTTGTGCTTTTAATTCCACTCTTTTAAAACCCAGACCACACAGAAGCCACTTAAAGGAGCTCTACATTTTGAATGTTTGTATTTTTTTCCCAATAAGAAAATCTTTTTCATATTGGCTTGAGTAAAACTTTGTTGTCTTCCTGAATCCTCCTCAACTCGAATTTTAAGATGACAAATCATTGGAACAATCATAATGTTTATGAGAGTGCCAGTAATTAAATCTCAACTTCTGGCAACCAGAACCATGAGACAATAAAAAAAAATCTCCTAGCTTATGATAATCTATGATAACCCTTTATAAAATAGTACACTATCAAAATCACATTCAAAATTACTTAGAAATTATAAAACCAAACTATCAAAGATTGGAAAGAAAACAACATAGAAATATTTTCAGGTTAAATTTCTGATTTTAAAGTCAATGGATAATTATTTATCTCTTTTATGGCCCTATAACAATTTTCTAAATGCTTTTAATTAAAATTTGGTATGTTAACATTTACTGGGTCAGAAAGCTTTTGCAAAGTTTAAAGAATGTTGGATCTTTCTTAAGCTATAGATCTCACTAATCTCTTCATATTGTGTTACAGAAACATAACAAATTATCATTATTTTTATGCAAATTTCAGTGTTTAATGAAATTTTTATTAAAAGTAATTAGGGATACTTACGCTTTCTCTGTAAAGGTGTCGCAGCTAGGTAGCGATAGGTGACATTTATAGTTCCTGAGAAGTTAGATAAATCCTTGAATGTGTGGACATAGCGTTCAGAATTAAGTTGATGTGTGGATGTTTCTCTTATGAGCTGCTTGTCACCTTCCTAAATACAAAAAATGTACATGCAAAATTAATAAACAATAAGTGGCCACAGATTAGGTGACTATCTCCTTACACAATGGAGATATGTGTAGTGTGACTATTTAGAAAGTTGTGTAAATCTCAATTATTAGCCCATAATCACAAGGTCATTAACATTGACCTGATTTCTTACCTTTAGCTTCTGCTTTAAACTTTCTCACATTTAATCATTATTTTGAAACCCATTTGTTTTTCTATAGCATGAACTATTATTCTATTTTTCAGCAAATCAATCCTTACTTGAAAATCCCCATTGCCAACACTTTAAAATTCTGAAATTTTCTTCCAGATTCCTCAGAATTTGAGCCATATTAATCTACTTACCCTTCTACAATGGCTTTCAAATGAAAAAAAAAAGTATTGATTATAACATTTAAGGAAAGGGTAGGAAGTGTTAACTATAAATAAACAATTTAGATTAGGAGAGATTTGTTACAAAGTTTTATTGACTCATTTACAGATGATCTTATAAGGCTATTATGGTGGATTGAATGAAAGAAACCCCCGTTTGCTCATAGGCATTGACACTATTAGGAGGTGTGGCCTTTAGGAGTAAGTGTGGACTTGTTGGACTAAATGTATCACTGAGAGTGGGCTTGGAGGTTTCAAATACTCAAGGCAGTTCCACTGTCACTGTGTCTGTTACCAGGAGATTGGGGTGTAGAACTCCCAGCTACATCTCCAGCACCATGACACCCTGAATGAAACCATGCTTCCTGCTCTGATGGCAATCGACTAAACCTCTAAGCCTGCAAGCCAGACCCAATGAAATCCTTTCCTTTAAGAGAATTGCTGCAGTCATGGTGTCTTTTCATAGTAATAGATCATTGACTAAGACAGCCACATAATTTCAAATTGTTGAGAAAGGATAGCCATCATCCTTTTGACATAAAATTGCTCATCTAAATATGTCCTCCAATAGCATAAATTAGCGTACATTTGTGCCTAGTCAGAATGAGTGGAGATCTTGTTGGCATCTCATCTTTCTTATTGTCATCTTTCTCTCTGTGTGTATATATGCACATGTGAATACTTGTTTTTGTTTGATGTTTTGGCTAAGATAATAAATTAAGATTATTTATATTCATTACAATTAATGTTTTGGTGATGGAATTTTGTGTCATTACATCAACAGAAGTACTTACATTTAAGAAAATTTTCAAATTCAGGTTAACTATGTCCTGTTAGCTATTATTTGCTTTTGTTTTCTATAAGCTTTGATACAAGTTCAATGGTAGATTTTGATGATCTTATGAAGTTATTAGATTATTAGGTTATTTTTTGGTCATATATACTGTGATTTCCTACCACATATTTTGAGAGAATCTGATTGGGAAGCCATGCTTCTTTTTGGTAAGTTGTCCACTTCACTGTGTGTTTTTAAGTAGATACATTTCTAGTGCTTGTGGTAGCAACTTATGTGTCAAGTGCAAGCCACTAAGACTGTAGAAAAGTAAATTCTTTAAATGAATTTTGCCTTGAGTACTTATCTGTGGTCAATAAAACTTTAATTAAAACTACTCTAAAAGATTGGATAAGATTCAGACACAAGTTTTACCTTGATTAGAGCACTGAATACTTAGTTACTGATTCAAAGGGGAAAGACATAATTAAACTTTAAAATCCATGGGCACATTTTTTTTCATAGGATAAAAAAGAATTACTGGAATATAACAGGAGAGCTAGGAATTCTTAACTATGGGCTATACAATTAAATTAAGGAAATTCAATCCTACAATCTTTCAAATATTTAAGTATTATCATGAAATTTATTCTGTCTGTGCTAACATATTTCTATCTTTTATATCATTTTAATAATTTGAACAAAGAAATTTTAACAAGGTTTATAGGATATTTATCATGTTCAAAAGCAAAATACACCTGAAATATCAGCAATACAAGATTAAATAAAAATTTCTTTAAAAAATATTATTTGAATATTCACTGAATTCTGATTATCCTAACTCTCTCATGCATAAATAATTTTATCTATTTCTATAGATCAACAGGTATATGTATTTAATTAATGTATTAAACATACAATTTAGAATTGCTACAAAGTAACTACAAATTATCACATAGATTAATTCAACAATAATGTAATAGTGTATATCAATATTAAAAGACATTTCTACAAACCCACAGTTGTCTCTACACTGTATACATTTTTATATTCTGTTATTACATGAGGTTACTGCCAAAGAAACCATAAGATACTGAGTGTTATTTTTAAAAATTCTTTCCTGAGCATGTAAAAGTCTGGACCTTTTCTGTGATAAAATGGAATATATTCATTTTGGTTGAAGGACGTAGCAGAATATAAAATGAAACAGAACTGATATAGAAGTAATTAATTCAGTTCTCAAGAACAAGCTTCCTAATACTTTTAGCATCAATAAAAATGTAACTTTCACCTGAGCCTGTCTGGTTGGCTGCTTTTCAGAGGTGACTGACTGAACATCCAGGCTCCCTGGATGCCTTCTTTTCTGCAGTAACTATGCTATAGTGTGTGTCTCAGTAATAAGGCAAAGCTTTATGACAATCATTTTCTGGATGGTAATACAATTCAATGGACTCACTACAGTCTAAATATATACCCTGGTGGCTACTTTGAAGATGCTCACAGCTGAGAGGCTATGTTGATTGGGCATGCAATGTCGCTGCCACTTAGTTTTCCTTGTAAAGTATTTGTCTCTTCCACTGAGTTATGTTTCCCTTCCGATGAAAGTCACTTATCTTTCTAAAACTAAAACAAATATACCAAGACATTAATATGCCTATAGTTTCAAACCACAAATAATATTTCTATCAAAAGGAGAATTGAATGTGGTAAATAACTCTAGAGACTACTAATTCTGTTCATCTGATTTCTCAGAATTACAAGTATTGTTTCAGCAATACAAGAGAAAGACACTGCAGTTTATGCTTAGAAAATTGTATGCACTATGACATTATGGAGGCAAGATAAAACCCAAGAGAGATAAGCTTATGAAAAATAAAATTAAAGAGGAAAGAGGAAAAGTGTTAAGCAGAAACTATATTGTATTTTATTACCAGAGACAGTTTTCAATAAATATTCACATTTAAGAAGTGCATATTATAAAATAAGATTTATTTGTGTAGAAGTTGTATAAATTGGGTTACTCAACTCTGCATTTTGATTGGTTGTGATTTTCTGTAGTGATCTCTGTGTGTTGCAAAGAGAAGTTTTCTTGATGAGGGGTAAGAAACATGCTTATCTCTGGGTATAAAGACAAATATTTAGAATGTAGTTGGGGATCATGCTAGTTTTCTACAGTGATGGTTCTCTTCCAAGATCCATGAATTCACTGGCCCTGGGCAGGAGGCTAGGTTTCCACTATTAGGTATGATTTCCCTTACATCAAGTGGGTCTTAAGTCCAATTATAGAGCTCTTGTTTGCCACAAAGCTATGCATGTCACTATTGTATGTTTGGGGTTCTGCCCCATGCCTGTCGTAGCAGTGGTTCATAGGCATCATAGCTGGATAAGGACACAATTCCTATACCTAAGCCTTAGGGAACTGTTGTGGAAGAGGGGGTGGAAACACTTTAAGATCCAGAGGGAAAATGGAGTTTGCCATAAAATTCTGTCTTCTAGGAATATCACAAGCTACACTAATAAAGTCTCACCAACATGATTGCCAAAACTTGTGTTGAACAAGGACAATAACAATAGATATGCTAGTGTGGATGGGGAAAAGCCCACTAGGTCTCAGTTCTACCCAAAGAGCTACAGACCACTAAATAATGCATAGAACAGGAGAAATAGTCTTCTCCTGGAGGAAAAAAAAAAAAAAAAAAAAAAAAAAAAAAGAACACTAACTGGTTATCCATTACCAAATGGGGCACGCACATGTATGTGTGTGTGTGTGTGTGTGTGTGTGCGCATGTGTACACAGGTGCACGTGTCCATAACAGCAATTAAAAACAGGACAGGATCAGAATTTGAAAGAAAGCTAAAATGGGTATTTGGGGGAGTTTTTAGGGGAGATGTAAGGGGAATATTGTAATTATATGATCTAAAAATAAAGTAAATAATTTTAAATGATTTTTTTTATTGTATTTGTATGTGCCTACATAAATTGATGTGCAGTGCAAATATGCAAATGGCATTGGAGTATGGAAGAAGGCATTAAATTTCCAGGAACTGGAGTTTCAACGGTTTGTGAGCCACAGTGTGGGTGCTGAAAATATAATTCTGAGTCCTCTGAATTATCATTAAGAACTCTTAAGCACTGAGTCATGTTGTCAGCCTTCTTGAAATATAGTTTTTATGAAATTTAACATTATTGATTGAAAGAATATGGTAACTCCATATAAAGACTTAAGGGCTGAAGTTCATCATGAAATACAGTTTTACCTACAAATCTACTAAACAGATCAACAAATTAAAATACCATTAATGAATTAACATTAAAGATGTATTTAACATTCTGTATAATTTACTTATATAATTAAAGTGATCAAATTTAATCCTAAGTAACAACCTTTCCACTCCACTTATACTGCTTTTCAAATTTGATTAGTGATATGTTTTATATTAATAGAAACATTTAGTCAAACAATACTCTTTAGTAGAAAAATCTATAATAACTTCATACATTAAAATGATGTCGTTTTGACCATGCTTAGAGGACTTCACTAAACTTCTCAAACCAAGGCACCAACTTCAGATTTTTCTTACTGAATTATACATCTAGTATATTTTAATTTAAAGAATGCTTATGATATAAATATATTTGTTGTTCCAAATACAAAAATATATTACACATTGGGACTAGAAAATTATGTCTAATACAACCTAGTTAACAAATACTATTTTGAGGTTGTCAATAATATTATAGAAAATTTGTTTGTTTTTTAAAGAATTTTAATTTGGCTATCTAAGAAAAAGGAAAGGATTTTGAAGGATTCAGGGAAGGGGGAGAGTATGATCAAAATACATTTATGTATAATTTTTTTAAATAATAAGAAAACAAAATTTTAATACTAATATTGATAAGTGGCAAAATAAAGGGCATTATTTTCAAGAAAATTTCAATAGTAAGTTGTAAAATAGGGAGGGTAGAAATAATGTTATCAAGAAAAATTTGTTTAGTCTATACATTTCACATTAAAGTTCAATGATTTTAATATTTTAATATATATGAAATTAGTGTATACTATCTGTATTATATGATATATATAATATTATATTAAAATTTTTATAATGTAATATATGACTATATATGTATATGTGTGTGTGTATCAGCCACCATATAGTATTTAAGAAAAAAATAAACAAGAGTAAAACAGGCTCAGTGTTGACATTATATAGCTAAAAGTATACATTTAGGATATATGCATAAATAATTCTACTCATATGAATACTGTCTGTTATATCAAGGTTGGGGTACAAGCAGACTGACACAAAGTTCACTGAGAATGTTTTTTGAACTAAAAATAATGTCTCCAAAACTTACCAGAACATAGCTATCTTCAATGTACAAGTTCATGAATAGAAGAAAAACAACAAGAACTCCCAAGAAAGACACTGTAGAACGCTTTCGCAAGCATCTCATTTTATCCAGCATTTGAAAAATATATTTCATTTGATAAAATTTAAACATCTTCTCCTGTGGAAAAGAGGTAAAAAAAATACTAGCAATTAATTTACAGTGTGAATATTATAATCTCATCATTCAAATATTTGAGCTAAAATTTCATTTCAAAGTTCATACATAATATTAGCATTTATCAATGCATCATATATATCTACATTATCAGGGTTAATTATAAAGACAGCAAGTGGATTAATATAGAAGAAAGGAAACAAAACATTTTTTGAACAATTTACTCTCTAAGAAGTAAAATATAACCTATATTTTAATACAATGTGTTTTTCCAATCTAATACAATTTCATTACTTGGAATTACAAAATCTCATTAAAATAACAAAAATATGAGGGGTGGAAGAAGACAGCACCATGAAGCCAGGGTAGCGATAAATCTACAACTCAAAGCTAATGTAAAATTTGCCAAAATTTAAATTCTTTACATCTCACTTTTAGAATACCTAATGAAATATTAATGATTTGTTAGAATGGACATCGTTTCCTCAGAATACTTTCCAGCTTCTAACTTGACATGTCTAAGTACTTCCAATTCCGTAATTACTGAGTATGACACATGTAATTAAAACCAATGTTATAGTGGAGTTCCTCTTCATAATATAAGATGACGGGAGCTGAAGAGCAGGGCTTGGTTTTGGTTGTGTTATATTGTACTGCACTGCACTGTATCAATAAAAAGCCTAAGAGTGTCTACATGAAAGCATAAAATCAAGCAAATACCATAAGATTGGGTGAGTTAGGATGGAAGTCCAACTCTGAAACAGTTTTGAAATGAAAGCAGTGTTTGGAAGTGAATGTGATCCAGGAACTTTGAAAGAAAGATTTTAGGAACAGTCTGATGACTATGGAAACACTAAAAGTCTAAGTTAAATGTGTCTTAGGGTTCTGGATGTAGCCTTGCCATATACAACAAGAGCTGATTTCCTACCCTCACTATTAAAACAGGGAATTATGGCTTGAATATAGTAGTAAAGGTTCATGGGAGGCAGTTACCAAACATAATCGATATTTTTTTAATTGTTCAAAAGTTACAGTGGTGACTTTTGCCATTCTTAAAAGAATTGAGAGTAATTGTAAGTCAGGGTTCAAGTGATGCCAACCATCAAAATACAGGTAGGGCTAATGTCTTAAAAGGTAGCTAAAGTTTGAGATATACTATTAATGTTTGAGAAAATGTATATTGTTGCTAACTTAAACTGTTACTTTATTGTGATCAATAGCCCCCCCCCCCTTTAGTTCCTTCAAAAATAGGAACTGTTAAAATACCAGGTCAATAAAAGAAATCTCATTGCAGACCCCTGGGGCTGTCTTTCTGTGTGTCTGTCTCAGAGGTTACTCTCTCATTAGGTCTTTCCTTTGTCTTGCATCTGCTTGTAAATTCTTCTCCACCTAGTCAGCTCAAGAATTCCACACTTGGGTAATGTCTCCTTGGGCCATAGCTTAGAAACTGTTAGTGGGAGGCTAATATCACCACTATATTTGTTTCTTTTTTAAATCAAAGTTTATCACTCAATTCTGCTTGATACCAATGTCTGAAGACACTGCTTCATAGGTGCTAGTCTAGTGTTTTGGTTGTTTAAGGAAATTAGAAATGTAGCGCTTATTTCTTACTGTGGTCACAAGCATCTTCCTGGTAAAGAGCTCTTTAAAATTGCCTCTATTATCTTGAAAAGAACTGCTTTATTTTTGTCTTTCTTCATTTATTGCTAATCAAATCCAATCTGTCTTTATTCCTAATATAAATGGACTGTTTGACTTACAGGCTTGTTAAATATTTCTTTATCTTTCAATTTGAATCAAAAATATCTTAAAGTTATCTATTCCTATTTGAACATAGCACCCAGGGTTTAGTTGGAAAGTTTATCAAGAAACAGACTACTGTTGATCACTTGAATCATTTTGATATTGAATTATAGGTTTTATTTTAAAAGAGATGTAAGGGATATAGTATAAGAGCTGTATGTGAAAGCTATATGTTATGAAAATGCAAAAATATAATCAGTTAAAACTGGATTGTGTGGAAAAGTTTGGAGAAGTGTGTTAGAAGAGCCTTAGAATGCTGTAAGCACAGCTTGATGGGATATACTGGTGGAAGAACAAGATGCCATTTAAAGATGAGTAGGACCATGTTCTGGTCCTGACTGAGCTCTGCTTCCTGAATGGACAAGATACAACAGGGGTTGCCATAGACTTCTACAGCCTAGGTCTGAACCACTTTATTATCATGCCTTCCTGCCATGATGAACTGTATATCCTGAACTGTAAGCAAGGGTCACCTTTCTTTTTATATACATCTACACACTATAGAGAACAAGTATGAGTTAAAGAACACAAATTAAAGGAAACATTATAGGTATGGAAATAAAGAGAATAAAATGGCACTAATATCATAACTAAAAACATTAGAAAACACTAACTACTAAAACAAAATATCAAGGCTTCTAAATACCAATTAGGCAAATTAAAAATCCTAAAAACAATTATATAGGAAATATATTTAATAATTTTATGTAATAGAATATTATTTTGCTAACAGTTTTGAATAACATATCAGTAATATCAATAAATGCAAATGGACAGCTTATATTTTAAAACAAAAGATTCTTGCATATGCACATACACTCCCACATGTGTATGTGCACCCCCCTCACACAGTGTGAACCCTAAGTTTAAGCTGCACAACAAAACATACAAAAAACTGAAGTCATTTACAAAGGCTAGTGACAACGGGATGAACAAAATAGAGTAATCAAGAAAGACAAGGAACCATGGTTTGCTAGGTTGATTTAAATGCAGTTGAATATAAGCAACAAAGGAAAGAAATGACATAATTATCACTTTACAATACCAAATGCTACAATCGTGAACAAGATATTGTTATATTACATAGTGAACAACTTTCTTCCTCTAGAAGACCTAATGTTAAAAGTGAAATCTTGTTAGATTTTTCATCTTACAAACGAGGAAAATAGCCAAATATCATACTAGCAAAATGTTCAAATAAGAAAATTCTTGGAAATTGTAAGTATTGGTGTGTGTTCTACACTAGGGAAATTTATATTGTCTCAAGTCATCACGGTTTAAATATTCTTTTTGCTTTTAAACAGAGAATTTAGAAAACCCAAATTAGCTATTTCTATTAGAAATATTTATGTGCCTTGGTTAACCAAGCATATATAATATATAAATATCTTTTCTATTGGTTTCTAAACAATAATTGAAAATGATCCATCCAAGAAGGAGAAAATCGCATCCATTGACCTATTAGTGGTTATCATGGTGTGGTAGAAACTTGATGAAGAGCAATGAAGAGATAAAAGCCAGCTGAGTCCTATGTAGTAGAATAGAGATTTCTGATGGCCTGAGGTGCACTCTGAACTCAGTCTTTATATCTGAGTAGACGCCAAAAGATCATTCCTCATAGAGAGGCTGTGTATAAATAGACAGCAAGTTGATATCATTCACCCCTCATCTACTAATAGGAAAACACACCACATTTAATAAAGCATACTTAACACCTCACCCCACACAGTCTTGTAGTGTTAAACTAAATCTTTGATATATAGTTGCAAATAAATGAACATGCATTGATAATATAAATTTCATCAATCACACAAGTACCTGAGAGCATCAATCATAATAATGTCTTTGTGTCTTAAGCAGTGTTTTGGCTCAATATGAAAAAATATCTTACTAAAATTTATTTCCTGGTATAGTGACAATACTTGAAAAAATACTCATATTTTTTCTTTTATTTTTTAAATATACTTTTAATATTGAAATATAATTACATTACTTCCCCTTTTCCCTTTTTTGTCTTTAGCTCCATCCATGTCCCTTCCCACTAGCTCTTCCCATATATTAAATATCACATATTTGGCTAATGTAGAAGAATGCAATTAGTATTATGATGATTTGAATTATCTTCTGAAGCTGATAAATCATCTTTGCATACCTACTCCTAGACTTGAAATGACATCACAGGCATTGTGACACCCAAGGACCACTCTAGATTTGAATGTTATGTGGGGATTTCTGCGGAGGTCTGTCAGTGACCTTAAGGGGTGCTCTGTATCTGTCTCTGATTTCTCATTGGGAATAAATCATGAAATCTCAGTTCAAAATAACAAAGCAGAAGCAGGACCATCATCCAGTCCTGACAGAGCACAGAAATCAGCTTTCTGTCCCATCTAGGTCCCAGGATCTGTGGATCAAAAATATACATGTCGAACCCAGAATATGCCTTTTTGTCTTTTTCTGCATGAAATGGCATAGGTATCCAAAGTCCCTTTGCTGTGGGAAATGCTTTTGTACACTGGTTTAATAAAACACTGATTGGCCAGTGGCTAGGCAGAACATATAGATGGGGTAAGCAGACAAGGAAAATTCTAGGAAGAGGAAGGCTGACTAAGCAGATACCAGCCCATCCAGGGAGCAGCCTGTAATGGCACACAGGTAAAGCCACAGAACATGTGGCAACATATAGATTAACAGAAATAGGTGAGTTTAAATGTAAGAGCTCTTCAGTGGTAGGCCTGAGCTAATGGCTGAGCAGTTTTAATTAATATAAGCTTCTGAGTGATTATTTTATAAGCGGCTGCGGGGTCCATGGGGCTGGGCAGAACCGTAGAAAACTTCAACTACATCTCTTCAAAGGTGTTTTATTTATTTCTTCACTACTAGTATATTTGGACTTTCTACTCCATGAGAAGTAGACAGGAGACTCTGAAGAGGAGTGAGGAAATTTTGGGTGTCAGGGAAAGTGGAGGCCTAAGTAGATTTTGAAATCCAAATTGCAGTTCTCTCATATTGTGTTCGAACAGTGCTTTCTTTGAGGAGAAATAGCCAGATTGCTCTGTGTTTTAGTAACTATACTTCTTCTACATTTGATAATAGCACTGATAACAATGAATTAGTTCCTTGTCAAAATAATAACAAGGAGGAACATAAAGCAAGGCTCAAAGTGAGGATGCTGATGTGTTTTCCAGAGAACTTGGCTGCATCTCTTCCTGCTGTGCTGGGGGCATGTCTATCAGGCACATGCAGAGAAGTTAGAGACCCAGTAGAGTGTGGTACGCAGTGACTGAAATAGGATGTGCCAGTTTGACATGCAGTATTTGAGACCACTGATGATTATGCAGGCCAAATAATTTCACTCACAATGCAGATGGCGGAAGCACAAAGACTCTTGGACTGCAGACAGAAAATCTTCAGCTGTTCCTGCAATGTTTCCATGAAGTAAGGAAAGTCTAAGGTGCTGCAACCAGTTTCTAGACAGCAGCTCAGGATATCTGAGCAACCAACTCAGATGATCACTGTCTGATTCCTACAAGATAAGAAAGCGCTTCTTCCTAGAGGCTGGCTTGCCTAACCCTGCACATTTGCGAATGAGAATCAAGTGATCACAAGGGAAGATGGCTGTCAAACTAACTCACTGTGGACTTGTAAAAGCTTGCCTCTACGTTTTGCTAATTGCATGCTGTAAGAGGTAGTAAACATAAATTCCACAGCTGTGGAGTGTAATCCCTTTTAGATCTCCAGCCTTTAAACTGCTGTAACCTCACACTGAGGACTTGTGACATGACTGACATTTTTCAGATAACCTGGATAAAATAGGTTATTAAATATCACGGTGATATTTTATTTGTGCACTCCAATAAAGCTTATCTGGGGATCAGAGGAAAAATCCAGCCACTATATTAAACATAGAGGCCAGGCAGTGGTAACACGCACCTGTAATCCTAGCACTTGGGAGACAGGGATCCATCTGGACCTCTGTGAGTTCAAGGCCACACTGGGAACAGAGCCAGGTGTGGTGGCACATGCCGTTAATCCCAGCACTAGTTAACCATAGAGGTCTTGAGACCTATACAGACAGACAGGAAGTGACAGAGCTGGGCAGAGAGAGGAAGTAAGATGACAGGGCATAGAAAGGTATATAGGCATGAGTATACAAGAAGTAGCTCTTTATTGGGCTGAGGATTTCCTAGTGGTAAGAATTTGTGGTTTGACTTGTTTTATTCCTCTAATTTTTCAGTTTTCACTCCACTATCTGGCTCCAGGTTTTTTTTTTTTGTTTTTTTTTTTTTTTATTACTAAGACCATCTAGCAATTCATCTTACAAATTGTATTTGTACAAGTGACATTATAAAGGGGGGAAGAGGAATCAAGCACAATTTAAAAGTAATTATGCTTTCTGGACATTATCCAAAATTCTTGATGAGCTTCCATGCTCAAATTTGCTGGATGCAGAATATCTAGTTAATGAGGACAATTTGTATGCACCTTTATAGACAATATATATCTGTATGTACATGATATAAGTATATCTACATGTAAGCATATAATCCTCATAAAGATTTTAGGAGTGCTCTATTCTATTCAATAAAACCAATGTTATATTGTTGAGTCATTATTTTCCTCTTCTTTGATTTTTATTTATTCTTGTCTCATAAATACCTCCCAACCCTAGCCTTCCCTCCCTCGACTCCTCCCCCAGATCTACTACTGTTCTATTTCATTTCAGAAAAGGACAGACCTCCTAGGATATTAACCAAACAAAGCATAACAATATGCACTAAGACTGGGCACAAACCCTCATAACAAGACTGGGAGGGGCAACTAATAGGAGGAAAAGGGTCCCAAGTACAGGCATAAGAGCCAGAGACTTCTTTGTCAAAAATTGTAAGTTCATAGGTGTGCAGGTTAATGTCAGGATCTTCAATTCAATTACATTGGTCCACATGTCAGTTTTTATGGCAGTATCAAACTGTTTTTATTACTATATCTCTATAGTAGAGCTTGAGGTCAGGGATCGTGATGCCTCCAGTGGTTGTTTTATTGAACAGGATTCTTTTAGCTATCCTGGATTTTTTGTTTTTCCATATGAAGTTGAGTATTGTTCTTTCCAGGTCTGTGATAAATTGTGTTGGAATTTTGATGGGGATTTCATTGAATCTGTAGATTGCTTTTGGTAAGATTGCCATTTTTACTATGCTAATCCTGCCTATTCATGAGCATGGGAGATCTTTTCATTTTCTGATATCTTCTTCAATTTCTTTTTTCAGGGACTTAAAGTGCTTGTCATACAGGTCCTCCACTTGCTTAGTTAGAGTTACCCCAAGGTATTTTATGTCATTTGTGGCTATTGAAAAGGGTGATGTATCTCTGATTTTCTTCTCAGCCTGTTTGTCAATTTTATATAGGAGGGCTACTGATTTTTTTAGTTAATCTTGTATCCTGCTACATTGCTGAAAGTTTTTATAAGCTATATGAGTTCCTTGGCTGAATATTTGGGGTCACTCATGTATACTATCATGTCATCTGCAAATAGGGAAAGCTTGACTTCTTCCTTTCCAGTTTGTATCCCCTTGATCTCCTGATGTTGTCTTATTGCTCTCACTAGAACTTCAAGTACTGTGCTCAGTCATACCACAAGGGCACTTGCTCAGCTATGTTCATAGCAGCATTGTTTGTAGTAGTCAGAAACTGGAAACAGCCTAATTGCCCTTCAACTGAAGAATGGATAAATAAAATGTGGTACATACACACAATGGAGTACTACTCAGCAGAGAAAAACAATGACATCATGAGGTTTGCAGGCAAATGGATGGATCTAAAAAAAATCATCCTGAGTGAGGTAACCCAGACTCAGAAAGACAAACATGGTATGTACTCACTCATAGGCAGATACTAGATGAAAAACAAAGGATGACTAGACTGCTACTCACAACTCCAGAGAGGCTACCTAGTAAAGAGGATCCTAAGACAGACACAGAGATTATCAGCGACAGAGAAATGGATGAGATCTAAATGAGAAAACTGGACATGGGGGGGGGTAATGGAGGGCAAGGCTTGGGGACAGAGAGCTTAGGGGAGCAGGAGATGCCAGCTAGATCCAGAACAGAGAGGGAGAACAAATGAAGACCCCATGGGAATAGGAAGAAGTAAAGTGCTAGAGGGGTCCCCAGAAATCCACAAAGATACCTTCACAATAGACTATTGGCAATGGTCAAGAGAAAGCCTGAACTGACTTGATGGCCAAACACCCTAACTGTCATTATAGAACTATCATCCAACTGATGGAAGTAGATGCAGAGATCCAGGGCCAGGCCCCAGGTAGAGCTCTAGGAGTCCAAGTGGCAAGAAAGAGGAGGGATTATATGAGTGAGAGATGTTGAGACCATGATTGGAAAAAGCACAGGACAAATAGCCAAACTAGTAGAAAAACATGAACTATGACCCAATAGCTGAGGAGCCCCATGAACTGGATCAGGCCCTCTGGATAAGTGAGACAGCTGATTAGCTGGAACTGTTCTGGAGACCCCCAGGCAGTGGGACAGGGACCTGTCCTTAGTGCATGAGGTGGCTGTTTGGAGCCTGGGGCCTATGCTGGTACACTTTGGTCAGCCTGGGTGAAGGGAGCAGGAGACTGGACCTGCCTGGACTGCATTTACCAGGCTGAGCCAAATCCCCAGGGGAGTCCTTGCCCTGGAGGAGATGGGAATGGGGGGTGGATTGGGAAGATGAGGAGGGGTGCGGGAGGAGGGAGACAGGGGAATCCGTGGCTGATGTAAAATTAAATTAATTATAAAATTAAAATAATAATAAAGAACAAAAAAGTGTCAGAGACACCCCCACTGCCATTGTTAAGAGTCCCACAATAACCCCAAGAGTCATCAATTTCTGGGAAAGTGTTGAAATCACCTATCTTGAAGGAATATGTGTCCTAGAAGTTTTTAAAAACCTAGATGGCAGGAAAATGTAATTTTCCAAAACACAAACTCATGAAGCAAAGACTTGGTTGAGGTCAAACTGAAATTAACACTCTGAAACCTAGGTAGTTTGAAGGGATCTGTGCATGTTTCTGCTAGCAACATGGTCACACTGGCCCTGAAGTCTTTTCCCAGGAAATTTCATCGGATCTCCATGAAAAGTACCGTTGGACTGTCCTTTGCAAATTAACATGGAGTAGTGGGTGGAGGTCATACTATTTAATGTGGAGTTGAAATCACTGTGTTCTTGGTTTAGAGTACCTGACCATGGTTACAAATATATAGGACGTTAATAATGAATTCAGAAAGCCAAGGAGGATGCTTTGCAATGCAACAGTTCTTTGTTTTGTTTTGCTTTCAAACTACTTGTTAATGATTTTGTAAGCAAACATGTTTCCCTTAGGAATCCCCCCCTTATATTACTACCATATACTTTAGCACTGACAACTAGAAGTGTATTTAAGAAAATTACTCTTCTCTACCTTTACCTCTCACTGTGTACCACATGTATTTGTTCTCTTCCTTTCCCAATTTTCATATTGCAACCATAAATAATTAAGTCATGCAAATATTACTGTCTTAGTGAAGATGTCAATGAATTCCAACTTCAATTAGAAGTTGATTTTCACATTTTCGAGCCCTCTTAATGGTTCACTCTGCTTTTATTGAAGTCTTAATACTTTCTGCTTGTTTCTTAATATTGGAACGTGTATAATCCTTCTTCAGGACTTTGAGATTTTTTTCTGTGTAGAGTAATTCTTTAAAAATCACCAGATTTCCAGGTGTTGAGTTAATAAGAGTTAGTCTATACTAACAGTTTTTTTTCAATGTGCATATGTGTTTATAAGTACGAGCGAGTTTTTCACATCATGTAAAATGTTTAAACTTTGAGGTGCAAGTAAACTAGCAGCCTTGAAAACCTTAATTTCCTTTCTACAGAACATCAGTTGCTTTTAAAGATCCACTTTTAAGAAAGAGTCCCACCACACTGCCCAGTTCTTCCACAAGCCACAAGCTTGTCATCATCCTACTTTTATCTCCTGAGCACTGCAATGACAGATGTGTGCCATCATGCCCGACATAGAGTAGCATTCTTAAAACCTTGCCTAGGGACTTCTCTTTTTGGCTCAGACCTATTAATGTGATCTTTATGCTCTTTAAACACAAAAATTCCCATGGACAGATCAGCTTTTCTTCAACCATTCATGTAACACCATAAACTTGCATGTGAAAACTGAGAAGAGTGCCAATAGTTAGTTTGTGGCATGGTGAATTGAATTTTTTGTTTGTTTGTTGTTGAAATATTTTATAACTACCATAGATCCATTTTTATAGAAATTTTAAGAATTGAGTCTGGGAAAAAAGTGTTGATATCATGGGCAGTTAGAAGACCAATAGCATAATTCCTTTGTACTTGGGAACCTGCAAACATGTTAATTGATTTTTTCAATATCAAAATCCAAATACTACAGAAAGTTTAGATGGTATGCAGTAAGGACAGATGCTCTTAAATTTATTCTACTTGCCTTCAATAATTCACACATATACATATAGACATACTCATTGTGTTATTAGAATAGCATGAATCAGTACTGTTTACTTCAAATTATTGTTCATGGAAACAAATAAGCTGTATTTGAAAAATGTCAAAATATTTTTCCCTCGAGAAGCTACCAGTATAGTAATTTATTTGCTAGTTTTCATCAATGCAGCAAAAACACTCATTTACTGAAGAATTGATGCTTATAGGAAGTGACAGATGAACTGGTACACGGCAAGGCTGTTTGCTCCAACACAGATGCTCAGGTGGGTTGTGACAACACCTTTGTGTTTCTAGAATTTGGGCTACCTGTAGCAAACTGCTCAGTTTTAATGAGTCCTAGCCTCACTCTCCAGATCTTCATGGTAAACAGAGAAAGTATATATATTTACACTCCTCCCCAGTAAATATAGGTTATGGTCATATGAGGATTTTGGAGGGAAAAAAACAAACAAACAAAGAAACAATAAATCCCTCCCCATTCAAATCAATGTTGCTCCATTAATTTACCCCAAGGCACCAACTTGTAACATATTCTTTGTTTAGTAGGTGTTAAAATTAACAGAATGGTAAAGCAAATTACATCTTTTAAATACAGGGATTTATATATAACATTTGACCTTACATCAGTGAAAACACACATAAAAAGTGTCACCGCCAACTGTTCATCTCCCTGACACGTGCCACCCTGTGTATCAGACTTGCTTGGCTTGCAATTTTTAATGCTTGCTCAATTTGTTTTTCTCCTTTGCTTTGTGGAAGGCTGAACATGCCCTCAGGGCAGTAGTCAATACCTCCTGATGAATAGAAAGAATGTTGCTGACATAGCAAAAGCTTCAGAAAGCTTAAAAAAAAAAAAACACGGTTATCATTATATTTGGTACAAAAGTCTCAGATATTGATAGCAGCAAATGTAATTGTTTTTTTTCCCCTCAGAGTTTTTCTGTCATCCCAAGTTGTGCCAGTCATTTCTAGCTGTAAGTGGCAGCCAAGTGGGAACTGACGGCAGCCAGACCATTCCTTCGGGTTCATAGCAATGCCGAGCAAGATTTATTTTTTTGTGGCTCACGTTAAGTTACACCACACACAGAACTAGTAACACTGACAGGGTGGGGGTTTCCTTGTCACCTACTATAAAAACAGCCAGTGTGAGAGTAGGATTGGAAAGACAAGGCAATCTTCTCCAGTATTGACGTTAACCAAATGAAGAAGAGCTGCACTTAACTTCCTGTGCTTCCCTTACAGGATGGCACTTTCCACACCGCTTTCTACTTTTTGTCATCAGTACTGGAAAGAGAAAATGTTTTCTGACCAGAAGGCAAATCATAATAGGAAGGCAAAACTTTCTTCACACAAACTTTTGGTTGTCCTAAGGGTCATTATAACCATGAAATCTGTTCTGAGTTGAGGCGGGTACTAACACAACAATACCAGCTACTTTAAAGGGATGCACCATGCTCTTTCTTAAGCCCTCGATAAATTAATACAGTATTATATTTGTATTATTCTATTTTCTGTTGAATTAATAAAATATTTTAGGCCTCCTACTCCATAAAAAAATAAGTCAGATTTATTCAATTCAATGGAGACTGAAGCATTGAAATCAAGCAGATCTATCTTTGTTTGCATTTAGTGAGATCCACCTGGTTCATGACATCACAAGACAAAGAGTGACTGTAATAAGACAGAGAGACAGAAAATGACTCAAGAGGCAGGATTATCTGTCTACCTACCTATCTATCTATCTGTCTGTCTGTCTGTCTGTCTGTCTGTCTATTTTATTATGCACGAGTGTTTTGCCTGAGTGTATGTGTGTGCATCATGTGTGGGTCTGGTGCCCACTACACTACACTAGAAACTAGACATCCAGCATATGACTCTTGTAGCAGCAAACTGCGTGTGAATAATAGAATCATCTGTGCTTATTATAAAACACAAATCCAGTTTCAGTGTTAAGAGCAGTATGCAATAGCATGAATATGCTATAGGGGTATGACAAGTAACTGGTTATAACCACAAGATTTCTCATCTACCCTCACCTACAAAAGTAGCTTAACAGAGACATGTAAAATCCATGCTTCCAAGTCAAGGTAAAAATTGACTAAATCAGTAATATTGAATCATATTAGTAATCATTCTTCTACCATGAAGGAATAAATGCTTGTATGTACACATTCCATAATGGTACAAATTGAAATAACTAAGCTATCTTGAAAAGATCACCATTCATGCCTTCATTGTAAAAGATCAGGTTAATAAACTGGAATTCCAGTAGAACCAAATAACATACACAAGTATAAGCAATGCACTCAAAAATATTTCTATGTTCAAATAATATACGTAGAACACAGTGATTTCCTTGAGGTTAGCATTGACTTTTTGAGGCTTTATTAAATTGTTATTAAACTCCAAATCTGTTATTTGATTCTAAGACCAAAGAAGTCCATTGTAAAAATACCATTATCATTTATTTAGATTTTTCCTTGAAATGAATATTGATACTTAACTAAACATAGCATATCTGTGGATGGAACAATGAATACAATCTTTTATCCAGAAAATAAAGCAAATACAACAAAGAAATATGTGTTTTGGTTAGAGATAGTTGCCTCCTCCTATTTTCTTCATGTCTTACTACTATCCAACAGATATAGCATAAGTTAATATATTCTAGAAGTCATGACAAAAGAGATAGCCTGTTTTGAAAGTTCTATTATGCAATAATTTAATTTTGTTTTACATTTATTATTTGTGGGGTGTGTGTGTGTGTGTGTGTGTGTGTGTGTGTGTGTGTGTATGCATGAACATATGTGGTGGTTCACATGTGGAGTTCAAAAAACTGCTTGTAGGAATCAGCTTTCTGCTTCCATGATGTATGTTCTAGAGACCAAATTCAGGTTTTCAGGCTTGGGGGAAAGCACTTTTAGCCACTGAGCCATCTCACCAGATCAAATATGCAATATGTTAATCAACAACAATTATAAAAGTGATTCATCACATAAAGTACTTTGTCAGTCCTGGTAACCTGAAGTCACATCCTCAGAACCCACTAAGTGCTTGACACAATAGCATTACCCATGTAAGAGCTGAACCAAATTTAAAAAAAAAAAAAGTGAGCAACCCCAGGACACCACAGCAAGGAGCAAGAATGCTAATGCTGAGAAAAGAGACTTCCTGGACACTCAAGCAGCAATTAGGATGAAGGCCAGAACTGACATCCCAAGTTTTGTTATGATATCCATAGCCATACATGTACCCACCACAATCAACATGCAAACACACACACACACACCACACATACAAACTCTCTCTCTCTCTCTCTCTCTCTCTCTATATATATATATATATATATATATATATATATATATATATATGTGTGTGTGTGTGTGTATATATATACATATATATATATGTATATATATATATATATATACCACCACACACATGCACAAACACATCACATTCACACAAACAAGGAAATATGATGATTTACTTTGGGATAATTGAAGATAAATGTTATTGTCCTGTAACTGTAGTTCAAGGCCAGCCTTCTCATGTAGCAAATGCTAGCTGTAAAGTGTTCCTCTTCTATGTTCTTTCATACTGTGTAAAATTATTGCACATATAGTCTATGGACATACGTTCACCAGTGTAATTCAATATACATAATTATATTTCTCAGATTCCATATAAACAAGCATATAATAATGACTGTATTAACCTTCAACTTTTTCCAGTGAAGTGAGATAGTAATTTCCATACTTAGCTGATTAACTAGAAGCAAAAAACATCATTAGTCTAGAGATATTGTTAACAATAATGTGTGTATATTTTATGTATTTTTAGGTTAAAATCTCCTATATGATAGCTGGATATTATGTGAATTTTCTCATTCTTTTTACTTCACAATGTCATGATCAAGCCCAGTTACAGTAATGTTAAGTCCAGCTACAGTAATGGATATATGACAGTTTTAATCCAATTTGTTTATCCTCAAACAGAAAGAGAATCATGATTTCATCTTTGTCTCCTAATTGCAATTTTCTTAGAGGGCTATCAGGTGGTTTTCAATATAGAAAAATGAATTTTAAAGGAGAAATATTAACATAGATTTATTGTCAGTCCCTTAAACATCATTTCTATGTAGACTTTTCAGTTAGCTTTTTCATTTCTCATGATATGAATTGCTTTATTGATTAGAATCCTCTGATCTGAGTGTATAATGAAAACCTGTAATGAAAAACTCAATTTAGAAAAAAAGCAATATTCTCAATAGTGATAACCAATTTTTCTATGTTCATCATTTTAATCTATCTAGCAGCATTTCCTATGTGAAATCAAAATATCCCTGAATCATGATATTATGTAGATAATCAATTAAATTGAAAGAATTACATAAAATATATCTCTCGGTGGCTAACCTCTACTGGGTATAAACTACAATATTAATATTACTAGAGTCAATAGTTAACTATGCCATTGGAGAATTAAAGTGTTTTGTTAAAGTGTATTATCTTGAGAAACACATAGAAAAATATTTATATGTTTTTGGAGAATTATATATAAATTATGAACAAAAATGTCTATTAAAGCTATAAAATCATAAGTATATTTTAAAATTTATGGACATTTCTCACACGAAGGTACTATATTATAGAACTTCATAATGCATTGCCTTTCTAAATCTTCCAGGAACTCAAATAAGTGACGATGAGATGCTTATTTTTATTAGGAAGAAAGAACAGTGTGCTTAATGAATATTTAGCAAGTTCAATCGGGGCTATAAGGCTGTTTCAATTCAAACCAAAGATTTACATGACTTTAATTACTGTGTTTTTAGTCAGTATGTGTTCATGCCTCCTTCCAACACTGAAACTAACTCATCTTCAACTACAGACCAATCCATATATGTGTACATATGTGTAAATGTGTATATAAAATTTGGCTAACTTTTTCATTGTCTTTTGTGTATGATTATTAACTAGGAAGAATTAGCACATATACATAACTATATTTATGTAATTTATAATGTATATATGTTTACAAGTTATAATGGCATATTGATGTTATTGATCTTGAAATCTTATAGCTTTCCTAATACAGGATTTAAAATAAGGCAAGTATGGTAGTTCATCTCTGTAATTACAGTATTTAGAGGCTAGGACAGGGATATTCCCCAAATTCTGAAACTAGTCAGGCATATATAATGAGTTCTGGGCTAAAGAGAGAGAAAAAAAGCAAACGTAGTAAACATTAGAAAAGCATTATAATGATATTAATTGTAAACACTCCTTTTTACTCTTATTCTGTACTTCATTTATGGATCACTTTTTTTAATGTGATTTTCAGAACCTTTATAAATGTAAACACATACATGCACATGCATGTGCACAGATGCTATTTCTACATGTACTTTAAACAAATATACTGCACCGTGGTATGTCTTTTTAATACTTCATTTATACTGCATATGCACATTATATGAAAGACATTACTGTAACCCTGTCCCTTTAAATATATGTTTATATATGTGCAAACTATTTTCTATTATGAAAATTCTGTGATATCAATATTTATAGTATACAATATATATATGTATATATATATATATACACACACACACACATATATATATATATATTGGAAACGTTTCAGTCCAGTGATTTATGAGGGATACTTTTAACTCTCTCTAATCCTGTAGAACATATCTGTGTATTGAATATAATATTGGTGTAAGAGATTCCATTTGTATAGTGAGCAACTTACATCCTTTGCTTATTCATTTAATTGAAGAAGATCTGAATTATTATTTTTGACAGAAGATTTAAATACATTTCTTATGTTTCACAATCTTCCTGAACATAATTCCTACAAGGTCCAGAGGTATATTCAAAAGAGTTGTCTTTAATTCACCCATTTTACAACCTCATTTATCTGAAAATTTCACTCTATGTGCTGTGGTGATTTTGATACTTCTTTAACAATTTTATGGCTAACTGGAATCCCAAATACTGTATCTTTAATTTCCTAACGGTCTGCACTAGTGAACATTGTGATGATCATAAGACTGACATTTGCAAATGACATTGAAATATAAGTAAAGATGAGACAATGCTTTTTAATGGACAATCGTGTAGTTACATGGAGCTTCTTTTGTGGGGTTTGCTCTGTGCTAGGAATTTCATATATTGTAATTTGTCCAAACTTCTTAGCAACAAAGTTATGGGCACCATTAGTAACATAGCCACTTACACATGTAAACAAAGCCATTTACACATGTAACAACATTAAATCATTTCCCTTCCCTCTCCCTCTCCCTTTCTCTCTCCTCCTCCCCCTCCCTACCTCCCCCTCCCCCTCTCTTTCTACACACACACACACACACACACACACACACACATACACACACACACACACACACAGTTTTTTTTAAGACAAGGTTTCTATGTGTAACAGCTCTGGCCATCCTGGAACTCACTCTATAGATCAGGCTGATCTGGAACTCACAGAAATCTGCCTGCCTCTGTCTTCAGAGTGCGTTTAAAGGCATGTGCCACCACCACCTGTTCTATAGTTTATTATAAAACAGAGGTATTTATTTCATGTGTATATGTGTGCATGTGCCTAGTGTATGTATGTGCATCATGTATAACCCAGGATCCTGTGGATGCCAGAAGAGGCTTCAATTCCCCTAAAAGTAACCCATGTGGCTGGCAGGAACTGAACCTGCTTCCTCTGTAAGAGTATTTAAGTCCTCTTTATTACTGAACCATTTCTCCAGAATGTCCAGAATGTCTACTTTTTGTTTTAACTTTCAAACTAATAGGCTTCATAATGGCATTTTTATAATTCTTTGTTAGGATAGATCTGTCTCCTTGATCTGTTTCCCTTTAAGATAAACAAATTTTAAGTGATAGAGGATTTGGTTTAAACCCAGCATGGTGAATCCAGAGTCTGGACATTTAATCATATCACAGTATTTCTTCTTTGAATTTGGAATGATTATTATTATTATTATTATTATTATTATTATTATTATTATTATAGCAGTATGGATAAATCTCTAAGTAAAATCCTAGTAGTGAGTTAGGAATATACTATCCATTTTTATTGAGTATATCCTTTGAAAATAAATTCCGTGAGTAGAAAAATTAAAGAAAAATGACTATTAGTTATTTAAGGTTAAATCTATAGAATTTGTGTTTTTTCTATTAATAAATATGAATTTTAAAATGGCAAAAATTAATGTTCTAATATAATTGGTGATTGTGTTATATCATCTAAAATTTAAAAGCAATATTAAATTCAAGTTTAACATCCATAGCTTTAGTATATATTTTGTTTTACATGAAAATTTTCTTTACAAGTGTTTACTCTATTATATTATAGTCATTTTAAAATCATTGCTCTCAGGCACCCTCACCACTGTTGCTAGTAGTCTAATCTGGAGTCATTTTTGTGGGTTCCTGGGAATTTTTCAAGCACCAGGTTTCTGTTTAGCTCCATAATGGCTCCTTTTATCAAGATATCTCTTTCATTTCTCTCCCACTCCATCCATCCCCCAGTTTGACCATCCCATTCCCTCATGTTCTCATTCCCCATCCCCTACTTTCTATTGCCCCCCCCATCTCCAGTTTACTCATCTGGATCTCCTCTGTTTCCCTTTCCTAAGGTGATCTGTACATCCCTCTTAGGGTCCTTCTTGTGTCCTATCTTCTATGGAGCTGTGGGTTGTGGTCTGATTGTCCTTTGCTTTATATCTAGTATCAGCTTATGAGTGAGTTCATACCATGGTACTTGTTCCTGCCTCAACTGAATGTACCAGGCTTAGTTGTCCCTCATGGGAAAACTTAACCCACTGAAGGAGGAGATGAGGGAGGGACCTGGCCGGGAGCAGGAGGAGGGATGAGAAAAGGATCTGTGGTTGGTATGTAAAATGAATTAAAAAAATAAAAGAATTTATCTCCCCATTTTCTCCAACAACTCCTCTTTGATGCCATAAATATCCCCTCATATATATATATATATATATATATATATATATATATATATATATATTGCACTGTGTAAAGTTAGTTCTGTCTATATATGTATGGGTGTGTCATCTCGTGAAGCATAAATTTACCTAGTAGTGGTGATAACCTTATATTCTTCCTCCAGACACTATTAACTGACAATAGCTCCTTAGCTAAGAATGGTCAGTATAAGTTTCAACCTGATTTGTACTGGAATTTTAGCTACATTTAATGTGCTTTGATATAATGGCAATATGGTGAATGAATGCATGCATTGTGAACTGATACCAATTTCAAGCAACATATCCTTAATCTTAGTTATATTTGTGTGGTAGGAACATTTGGAAACTACCCTTTCAAATTCATGTTAGCAATAATGTATCACAATCCATCTTCACCACAATGATGAATTGAATGTTAAAACTTATAATTAAAAGAAATGGGCTATAGAGCTAAACAGAGAATTCTCAGCAGAAGAAGCTCAAATGGCTGAAAGACCTTTAAGGAATTGCTCAACATCCTTAGTCATCAGGGAAATGCAATCAAAACAATTCTGAGATACTATCTTATATCCGTCAGAATGGCTAAGATCAAAACCACTGAAGACAGCCTATATTGGAGAGGATGGGGAGCAAGGGGAACACTCCTCCACTGTTGGTGTGAATGTAAACTTGTACAGTCACTTTGGAAATAAATATGATGCTTTCATAGAAATTTGGGAATCAACCTCCCTCAAGATCCAGCTATACCATTCTTGGGCATATACCCAAGGAATGCTCAATCAGACCACAAGGATACATGCTCAACTATGTTCATAGCAGCATTATTTGTAATAGCCAGAAACTGGAAACAACCTAGATGCCCTTCAACTAAAGAATGGATTAAAAAAATGTGGTACATATACACAATGGAATTACTACTCAGCATAGAAAAACAATGACATCATGAAGTTTGTAGGCAAATGGATGGGACTAGAAAAAAATCATCCTGAGTGAAGTAATCCAGACTCAGAAAGACAAATGTGGTATGTACTCACTCATAAGTGAATACTAGATGTAAAACAAAGGATAACCAGACCGCAACTCACAACTCCAGGGAGGCTACCTAATAAAGAGGACCCAAAGAAACACACAGGGATCTCCCATTGACAGAAAAGTGGATGATATCTACATGAGCAAACTGGGGGTAGGGGTGGAGGTAATGGAGGGCAAGGGTTTGGGAAAGGGAGCTTAGGGGAATGGGATGTCCCAGCTGGATCAGAAGCAGAGTGGGAGAATGGAGAGGGAGATACCATGATGAATGAAGACCCCATGGGAATAGGAAGAAGCAGAGTGCTAGAGAGGTCCCCAGAAATCCACAAAGATACCTCCACTGTAGACTACTGGCAATGGTCGAGAGAGTGCCTGAGCTGACCTGCTCTGGTGATCAAATGGCTGAACACCATGGCTGTCATGATAAAACTCTCATCTAGTGTCTGATGGAAGTGGATGCAGAGATCAGTGGCTGAGCCCCAGGTGGAGCTCCGGGAGTCCATTTGGCAAGAGAGAGGAGGAATTGTATGAGCGTGAGATATTAAGACCATGACTGCAAAAAGCATAGGGACAAATAGCCAAACTACTGGAAACACATGAACTGTGAACCAATGGCTGAGGAGCACCCATGGAACTGGACCAGGCCCTCTGGATGAGTGACACAGTTGATTAGCTTGAACTGTTTGGGAGGTCCCCAGGCAGTGGATCCAGGACCTGTCCTTGTTTCATAAGCTGGCTTGTTGGAGCCTGGTGCCTACGCTGGGACACTTTCCTTAGCCTTGGTGTAGAGGGGGGGGGGGCTGGACCTGCCTTGGCTAAGTCTACCAGGCTGGGCTGATTCCCCAGGGGAGACCTTGCCTTGGAGGATTTGGTGGGGGAAGGGTGGGGATTGGGAGGAGGGAGGATGGCAGAATCTGTGGCTGATATATGAAATTAAGTTAATTATAAAATAAAAAATGAGTATATGCTTTAAAAAATCATTGCTCTCAGTCTTTGTAATTTGACTTAAGAATATTCCTTTCTGTATACACAAGAGATTTTAAATTATAAGACCTCTTACATGATATATTTGTTTCTAAAACAGCCAGATTTTAATATTAGAAGTGACTCCCAAATCATAAATTAAATATTTTTATTCAGTTTGGATCTAATACACAACATATAAAGTATCTTGTTGCTGAGCCTTTTCCAGTATAATTAACTATCAAGTCATACTCTACTAAATGACGATGTTTAGCAGAGCAATTAAAAATTATGAACAATTAATACTACTACTACTCAAGGGAAATGGTAACCTAATTTGTTAACCAAGCAACACAAGATTTACTTCCTGTGTCTTTCTGAGAGTTGATGTAGTTCAATCAGAATATAAATGAAAAATGGAGGGAATTTATTTTTTATAATTTTATTACAAGTCAGTTGGAGATTACAGACAATATATTATGCAAAATACATGCTTGTTATGTTTTACAATTAAGCTGCTGAACCCATGTTCAGTGTGTGCCAGTGTTCTAGAGATGGACTTAGAGGTACTCAAAATTAGATGAGGTTGTTTTTTAAAAATTGAAAAACACCACTGACAAGTACCAACTTTCTGGGACCATTGTGTCCATATGCATGGACTCAACATGTTCTCAGCCCAACTGATTTCTGTTCGTTTCTTCAGTTTTTCTGGTGTTCTTTGTTTCCCTGCCTCTCCCTGTCTCTGTCTGTCTGTCTCTCTTTGTCTCTGCCTGTCTGTCTGTCTCTTTCTCTCTCTCGTGTGTGTGTGTGTGTGTGTGTGTGTGTGTGTGTGTGTGTGTTCTCTCTGTGTTTTTAAACCTGCTTCTTTTTTCTGGTTAATTATAACAGCACAGAACCTTTGAAGTGCTACCGGACTGATACATCTCGACAGTGTACCATTAGGTTTAAGAAGCATTGTGATTAGTTGAACTTCCTTTACTCTGTCAAGTCTACTTGAAGCACCCAGCACATCACTCTTCACCATCTACTGTGTTTCAGAAAAGTCTCTGACACTGTTCTTTTAATGTTTGCTGCTCTTTTCTTCAGACTCTCTTTCTTTCCTGAATTATGTCCTGTAGGAGAAAGGTCTCTATCCTTTGCTTCTATTGATCACTATAGCAACAACATTTGCTAGACACAAGGTGGAGTGTTTGGTAAAAATTGCATATTTATTTTTCAAAACAATCATTGAGTACATTGGTGGGAAATTGTTGATCAGAAGCAGAAGTTTATTGTGTCACCATAGCTATACCAGAGTTTTATTGAAGCTAGGTCAAAATTCTTTATTCTTTTAGTGCATCCTTTATGCTGATAACAGCAGTGTCTTTATAAGGCTCAGATTTATTTTAATCCTCTTTACCTATATTAAAGCACTTAGCAAATAATAGATACTTTGTCTTTCCACGGTAGAAATGTTTGGCATTAACAGCTGCTTGCATTTCTGACATTGTTTGTAGGGATCCCATTTCAGAGATGACTATCTAGCAAAAAGAGCCTCCTCCTTTCCTGAATGATGGCATCCATTTCATCATGTGCATTTTTTTCCCTATGCCTCCAGTTTCATCATGCTTAGATGCTTAACTCTTATTTATGTTTCAAGGCAACTCCAAATACCATGCCATTTTGGCATCAGCTTTAAGGACTGAATATGGAGGCCGGGTAGATTGGGAAGAACATTTTGAACTTTCTCCTTACTGCTTGTGTCATTTTAGGTTTAGCTTGCATACGCAGTTTCTGAACTTTGAATTCAGTATATCAATACTTGATGTCACAGCTTATTATTTTTATTGAGTTAAAGTAACTAGTGCTTGGTAAATGGATAAATATACAACAGTTTTATTCTTTTTTTTTCTTTTCTTTTTTTTTTTTTTTGGTTTTTCGAGACAGGGTTTCTCTGTGTAGCTTTGCGCCTTTCCTGGAATTCGCTTTGGAGACCAGGCTGGCCTTGAACTCACAGAGATCCGCCTGCCTCTGCCTCCCGAGTGCTGGGATTAAAGGCGTGCTCCACCACCGCCCGGCAACAGTTTTATTCTTAATTCTGACCTAACCTGAATATAACGACATTATGGAGTTCACATTTTATTTTTAGAATTTATTGAAATTTTGGGTGTAGGATTTCAAAATGTAGCCATGTGCCACCCAATAGGTGGTATAAAACATGACTGTTGAAGGAATTAGTATAATCAAAATCATCATACTGCATGCTTTCTTGACATGAATACAAATTCCATGGATTGTTTCATTTATGATTTATCACTTGTCATAAAGTATAAACACACTGTATCTATAACAAGATTGAATTCTTTCAATTGACTAGATTCACATAATTTTATTGGTTTAGCATTTGAGTCAATCATTTAAACAGAATGACTCTATGAGTAAAGTTTTTCACTCTTGTCAGAATCCACCCTAGTTTAAGACAAAAGTATATGGCATCATCAGTTCAAAACAGGAAGAGTTGTAACATAGGCTGAGCCTGGAAAAATAAAAGTCAACATCCAGTTAACACCACGGCAGACCTGAATCTGCTGTCATTGATAGTGATTAGCATAGTTACAAAGGAAAGTTTTCAGATACAATGTTTGTTTTAGTACATTTTTAAGTAGCTTATTTAAATACATTTAAAATGCTTTTATCTAGATCTGTTCTGGTAAAATCTAGGAAAACAAAAACAAAATAACAAAAACCCTCTTAACTATGTGAGAATCCATATTTCTCCTTCACAAATGGGTAATCACAATTTCCTGTTTTAAACCTGGCAGAAGCCTAAATCCCTAAGGAAAATAGAGGATAGAACTTCTTAAATATTTATTAAAGCCTATGAATTATTACTTTCTCCAGTTTATCTTCTTCAGTGGTTATGCATGATGTCAGTGATGATACTTTCCTTAGACCTAATGAAGGACCTTAGAGGATAGACATACCGCAATTAGACTCTTGCCTGGAGTTGCCTCTTTATATTATTAATTAATGTGTATAGCACTCTTTAACATTATAAGACACATGAATGTACAATTATAGAAAATAGTGTCTTGAGTTTAATTTAAATTTCCTGCATGTGCATTTTGAGGGACAGTGTAAAAACATTCATTTAATGGCAATTAATTTCTTAGCTATAGAGCAACAGAGATGTGAATGTGTTTATTATGCATATTAAAAAGAGCACATTGAAAGTAAAGAATATGTCAAACTATGAATGACCTACTTATAAGGAAAGGAAGATGAGCTTATGGCAATGAATGGTTTAAGCTATGTGCCTTTTCAGACAAAGGAGGCTCAGAGACTTAGATCATTGGCCCATTCTTCCCACCGTTGTTAAATACCAACATTATATACACTTGTTTTAGATTTTTGAATCTTAAAAGTTCATGGTGGTGGGGCAAAGGAAAATTGATTGTGAAGAATTGTGTAATGTCTATGATATTGTTTTCACACAACTAGGGGATGAAGTTAGTAATACTGAATCCTGGGGATTGGTATAACTTTTATCTTTAGTACATAGAATAAATCACAGCAAATGACAAGATAGACTGGATCTAAGTCAACAGTGAATATCAGTTAAAAATTCCTTTGGTTTCCAGTGCTTGCTGAGAATCTTTTGGGAGAAAACATTGGGTTGATGCATGTAAAAGAACAATATGAGCTGGTGATATAGCCCATGTGATAGAGTGCCTGCCTAATGTACATAAGATACTGCTTAAAACCCTAGTATCTTTGTCAAAAATCATATGTTCATAGGTGTGCGGATTAATGTTAGGGTCTTCAATTCGATTCCATTGGTCTACATGTTGGTTTTTATGCCAATACCAAGCTGTTTTTATTACTGTAGCTCTATACTGGAGCTTGAAGTCAGGGATCGTGATGCCTCCAGAGGTTGTTTTATTGTACAGGATTCTTTTGGCTATCCTGGGTTTTTTGTTTTTCCATATGAAGTTGAGTATTATTCTTTCAAGATCTGTGAAGAATTGTGTTGGTATTTTGATGGGAATTGCAAATTGCATTGAATCTGTAGATTTCTTTTGGTAAGATTGCCATTTTTACTATGTTGGTCCTGCCTATCCATGAGCATGGGAGATCTTTCCATTTTCTAACATCTTCTTCAATTTCTTTTTTCAGGGACTTAAAGTTCTTGTTGTATAGGTTCTTCCCTTGCTTGGTTAGTGTTACCCCAAGATATTTTATGTCATTTGTGGCTATTGTAAAGGGTGATATAACTCTGATTCCCTCTCAGCTTCTTTGTCCATTGTATATAGGAGGGCTACTGATTTTTTTGAGTTGATCTTGTATCCTGCTATGTTGCTGAAGGTGCTAGTAAGCTGTGTCAGTTCCTTGGTGGAGTCTTTGGGGTCACTAAAGTATATTATCATATCATCTGCAAATAGGGAAAGCTTGACTTCTTTCTTTCCAATTTGTATCCCCTTAGGGTATAAGTTCATAGTCTTTCTCTGCTGAGTGGTACTCTATTGTGTATATGTACCACATTTTATTTATCCATTCTTCAGTTAAAGGGCATCTAGGTTGTTTCCAGTTTCTGGCTATTACAAACAATGCTGTTATATACATAGCTGAGCATGTGCCTTTGTGGTATGATTGAACATTCCATGGGAATATGCCCCAGAGTGGTATAGCTGGGTCTTGGGGGGGGATTGTTTCCCAGTTTTCTAAGAAAGCACCATATTGATTTCCAAAGTGGTTGTACAAGCTTGCATTCCTACCAACAGTGGAGGAGAGTTCCCCTAGCTCCACATTCTCTCCAGCATAAGTTGTCTTCATTGTTTTTGATCTTAGCCATTCTGATGGGTATAACGTGGTATTACAGAATCATTTTGATTTGCATTTCCCTGATGATTAGGGATTTTGAGCAATTCCTTAAAGGTCTTTCAGCCATTTGAGCTTCCTCTGCTGAGAATTCTCTGTTTAGCTCTATAGCCCATTTCTTAATTGGACTGTTGGACATTTTGATGTCTAATTTCTTGAGTTCTTTATATATTCTGGATATCAGCCCCCTGTCAGATGTGGGGTTGGTGAAGATCTTTCCCCATTCTGTAGGCTGTCAGTTTGTTGTGTTGACAGTGTCCTTTGCTCTACAAAGGCTTCTCAGTTTCAAGAGGTCCCATTGATTGATTGTTTCTCTCAGTGTCTGTGCTACTGTTGTTATATTTAGGAAGTGATCTCCAGTGCCAATGCATTCAAGACTACTTCCTACTTTCTCTTCTAGCAGGTTCAGAGCAACAAGATTTATGTTGAGGTCTTTGATCCATTTGGACTTAATTTTTGTACACAGTGGCAGATATGGATCTATTCGCAGCCTTCTACATGTTGACATCCAGTTATGCCAGCACCATTTGCTGAAGATGCTTTTCTTTAATTCCATTTTAGACTTTTGGCTTCTTTGTTGAAAATCATATGTTCATAGGTGTGCAGATTAATGTCAGGGTCTTCAATTTGATTCCATTGGTCCACGTGTCGGTTTTTATGCCAGTACCAAGCTGTTTTTATTACTGTAGCTCTATAGTAGAGCTTGAAGTCAGGGATTGTGAGGTTGTTTTATTGTACAGGATTCTTTTGGCTATCCTGGATTTTTTGTTTTTCCATATGAAGTTGAGTATTATTTTTTCAAGGTCTGTGAAGAATTGTGTTGGTATTTTGATGGGGATTGCACTGAATCTGTAGATTTCTTTTGGTAAGATTGCCATTTTTACTATGTTAGTCCTGCCTATCCATGAACATTGGAGATCTTTCCATTTTTCTGACATCTTCTTCAATTTTGCTTTTCAGGGACTGAAAGTTCTTGTCATACAGGCCCTTCCCTTGCTTGGTTAGTGTTACCCCAAGGTATTTTATATCATTTGTGGCTATTGTAAAGGGTGATGTATCTCTGATTTCCTTCTCAGCCTCTTTGCCCATTGTATAAAGGAGGGCTACTGATTTTTTTTGAGTTAATCTTGTATCCTGCCATGTTGCTGAAGGTGTTTATAAGCTGTGTGAGTTCCTTGGTCAAATTTTAGGGGTCACTCATGTATACTATCATGTCATCTGCAAATAGGGAAAGCTTGACTTCTTCCTTTCCAATTGTATCTCCTTGATCTCCTGATGTTGTCTTATTGCTCTCGCTAGAACTTCAAGTACTATATTGAATAAGTATGGGGAGAGTGGACAGCCTTGCCTTGTTCCTGATTTTAGTGGAATTGATGACATCATGAGGTTTGCAGGCAAATGAATGGATCTAGAAAAAATAATCCTGAGTGAGGTAAGCCAGACTCAGAAAGACAAACATGGTATGTACTCACTCATAAGTGGATATTAGATGTAAAGCAAAGCATAACCAGACTGCAACTCATAATTCTAGGGAGGCTCCATAGTAAAGAGGACCCTAAGAAAGACACAGGGATTGCCCAATGACAGAGAAATGGATGAGATCTACATGTGTAAACTGGACATGAAGAGGGCTAATGAAGGGCAAGGGTCGGGGGGAAAGAGAGCTTAGTGAAGCGGGAGATGCCAGCTGGAGCAAGAACAGAGAGGGAGAACAAGGAATAGGAGACCATGATAAATGAAGACCACATGAGAATAGGAAGAAGCAAAGTGCTAGAGAGATCCTCAGAAATCCACAAATATACCTCCACAATAGACTACTGGCAATGGTCGAGAGAAAGCCAGAACTGACCTACTCTGGTGATGGGATGGCCAAACACCCTAACTGTTGTGCTAGAACTTTCATCCAATGACTGATGGAAACGGATTCAGAGATCCACGGCTAGGCCCCAGGTGGAGCTCCAGGAGTCCAATCTGTGAGAAAGAGGAGGGATTTTATGAGCTAGAGTTGTTGAAACCATGATTGGAAAAAGCACAGGGACAAATAGCCAAACTAGTTGAAACACATGAACTATGAACAAATAGCTGAGGAGCCCCCCAACTGGATCAGGCTCTCTGGATTAATGGGATAGTTGATTAGCTTGAACTGTTTGGGAGGCTCCCGGGCAGTGGATCCTGAACCTGTCCTTAGTGCATGAACTGACTTTATGGAGCCTGGGGCCTATGCTGGGACACTTTTCTCAGCCTGAGTGAAGGGAGGAGGGGACTGGACCTGCCTGGACTGAATTTACCAGGCTGAGCTGAATCTCAGGGGAGTCCTTGCACTGGAGGAGATTGGAATGGGGGGTGGATTGGGGAGAGAGCAGGGAGGGGGGGCGGGAGGAAGGAAGACAGGGGAATCCGTGGCTGTTTAAATTAAATTATAAAATTAAAGATGAGTATCAAGGTAAGTATCTAATAATAGAAAATAGAATACATAGTCATAGCTCACTCCCCCATTGTAATAATTCATTGGATCTAATTTAAAAAGTTCTTTCACTTGTAGGGGAAGATTCTTATTTCCTATAATTTTCCCTATTCAAATTTCTTGACATTTTGCTAATTTCTCTAATTGCTCATTGACATTATGCCTATGATTCTATAATTATACAACACTGTTACAGATAATAAAGGGAATGAAGGCTGCAACACTTTTAGTGTTTCTGGTCTTAATCATATGATCCTCTTTGAGGTAGACAGTTATGTAGTACATACTGTATAAATTTTCTACCTAGTTGCAGAAGGACAACACCACCATCAAAATGATAACATTTGATCATCATAGACACTACATTTACTTATCTGATACACTGATATACACTTGTATATTTTGATTATTGAAGCAACAGTCTAATTTCTGTGTTTGTCTAGTTATAAGTATAGAATGTGCTCAAATTTATATTTCATATTTATCATTTAAAAATCAATTTTTGATGTGTGTATGTGAGTGTGTGTGTGTGTGTTGGTGTAATTTATGTTTATAATTGTGAATTCATACTCTATAGGCCAAAGGGCAGCCCCAGCTCTTCAGGTTCTGTCCATTTTGTATTTTTGAGATGTGATCTCATATGCCTGAAGTTAACCAAGCAGGCTAGGATGGCTGTCCAGCAAGACTCAGGCTCTGCCTGCCTCCACTTGACCAGCAGTATAATTACAGTGGCAAAGTACCACACATGACTTAAAATGTTGGTTCTGGGGATAGAACCCAGGTCCTTGTGATTACAATGCTGAGTCATCTTGTTGGCTTGAAAGTGAATTATTAATGCCTGTGCTTTGTTTTCTTGAGTACAATGAGATTTTGTCAAATCTGGCTATCCATGTGTTTTCAGCTTAATTGATATTATTAGTATATGCAATAAAAAAACCTTGCCATCAATTTAACCCACTCACATATTATATTCATTTGGTACATCCAGGGTATATTTTTCAACCTGGATTTAGACAAACATATGCCATGTTGTGTCAAAAGTTTTAAATGTCATCACTATTGTTTCTATTTTGTCCCTATGCATTTCTATTATATACAGCAAAGGTAAATTGACCAAAGACAATTCAAATAAACACTTATTTTGTGCCTATGCTGTAATGCAGTGGGAAGTTACTGTTGAAGTCTCCTGCACTCCTTTGATTACATGCAATTCATTTGTGATACACTTTTAGTTTGTCCCATCAAGAGCATGAAACTAGGGCCTGATAAGGCGACTCTGTCAGTTGGTAAATTGTTTACCTTAAAATGTGAGGACTTGTGTTTGATATTTAGAAATCACATGAGAATGTCACATACAGTGACCACCCAGAATTGCCATGCTGGAAAGATGGAAACATCAGGATTTCTGGACCTCACTGTCTAGACAGTATAGCTTGGCTCTTCTCAACCAGTGAGTCATGGACCTCTTTGTGGGCTGCATATCAGATATCCTGCATATCAGATGTTTACATTACTATTCATAATAGCAGCAAAATTACACTTAAGATGTAGCAAGAAAATAATTGTATGGTTAATATATTTGGGGTTCACAACAACATGTGGAACTATATTAAAGTGTTGCAGCATTAGGAAGGTTGAGAACCACTGGTATAGTCTAATTGTTGAGATTCAAGATAATGAGAGACCCTGTTATAAAGTGGTTTGATAGATTTTCTGAGAATGAACCTTGATGTTGACCTCAAGCCTGCACAAACACAGACATATATGTGTGAGTGTACCTGCACACATATGTGCTCTTGCACCAACATGATCTCACCCTCACACACACACATACACACACACACACACACACACACACACACACAAACATATGCACACTCACTCTCTCTCTCACGATAAACCTACTTCCCAGACATAAAATTGTTTGTTTTTTTAAAAGAAAACTATTTTCATCAAATGAGCTCATTATAATTAATAGTTTACAATTGTAAATTTAGAATTAAAAGACAAAAACAAAAACCTTCGTGGTTCAAATCCAGGACTATGATAATGACATTTTTTAAACTAGAATAAGGCTGTTTTAAACCATTGGAAATGGTTTTTAATTTGTTCAACAAAACTTTTTTAAATGTATATACTACGGGGTGACAATGATAGCTACTTTATTACATAACTCCAAAATGTGAGTGTATTAGTTACTTTCTTGTTGCTGTGATAAAATATCCTGACTGAAAAAAAAAAACAACACCTTAGTGAAGAAAGGGTTGATTTTTAGATTACAGTTCCACAAGGGTAGAATCCATCATGGATGGAGAAGGCCTGGTAGCCAAAGCAGAAAGTAGAGAGATCACATTTCATTCATACACAGAAAGAAATTGGAATGAGCTTATGAACCCTCACAGGCCATCTCTACTGATATACTATCCCCAGCAAGCCTTTTCATACAATTAAAATGGGCTTTTACATATTGTTTTTGTAGATAAGCAGTATATAATAATGATAATTACATAAATCTAAAAAGCATTACAAGTCACATTATTGGAGGAGAATACAAGATGAGAGGAGAAACGCCAATTACTTCTTTTTCTTCAAATTGCTCACACAAAGTTCATACCCATTTTCTCTGCTGACAAGGCTTAATAGTTTGCTGAGATTAATGGGCTAAAAAGTCCTCACTTTAGGGAAGGGAGAGAAATCATAGAAGCATAACAGAATTATGGAAGGAAAGACTGAAAATTTGTAGAAGTCATAAATTAGTTTGAAATAAAGGGTTAGCAGGGGTTAGATATTGAATTCAAGTCAAAAAAGAAAAATATTTCTGTTTACATTTATCTGAAAAACATGAAGCTTCAAGTGTTGGCATCTTTATAATCAAATCCTTTGCTTTTGTAATCTGGCCAGGGCATTGGGTATGAACAGCCAACTTGTGACTATCAAAGCAGACAGAGCAAAACTACACAGGAAATTAACTGAAGAGTCTAGAGGTTCATGAAAATTAATAGGCCACTGTGTTTGTATTTTTAGGAAAATTTAAGATATTAATATATTGTGAAGGGTTCACTAGGAGTCAGCTTACTTATATTAGTATATTTTATTTGTTGTCTTACTATATTTTATTTTTATTCCATTAGTCTACTTTCATGGCTAACATAGTTCTGTTTTAATTAAAACACCAAGCTACATATATTATACTCAGTAGCTGTTTTAGAAACATCCTCAGAATTATTGTGGAAGTGATTCAGTTGAACAAAAGGAATATGATCATGGCACTAATGATAAGATCCCTGAAACAAAGCAAAATGTAGCTACTACCAGCAAATTTTAACTATGGAATATTTTTGTTAATAAAACGTATATGTTCCCTCGGAACAAACTGTGTCACCAATCTTACCTTAAGAAAGAAGCTGTCATAATCTGTCCTGTATAAAAATTATTGTCACCCTGGAATAAACAAAATTCAGTATTACTACTGTAGTTATGTAACTCATCATTTATTTAAAAAAAAATGAACAAGAGTCAGAGACAGACGCTTCTCCCACTGTTAAGAGTCCCAGAAGAAGACCAAGCTATACAACTGTCAGATATATGCAGAGGATCTATGCTGTCTCTGACTCTTTTACTGGCTTTTGGGATGCTATTCCTTATACTGGGTTGCCTTACTCAGCCCTAATACTAGGCAATGTGCTTTTTGTTACTACAACTTGATATACCATGTTTTGTTGATATCCATGGAAGGTCTGCCTTTTTCTGAATGGAAACAGAGAGGAGTGTATGGAGGAGGGGGTAGAAGGGATGTGGGGAAGAGGGACTAGGAGGAGAGAAGGGAAGGGAAACAGCAGTCAGTATGCAAAAAAAGGTAATAATTAAAAGATGAACAAGATTTTATCACATTTGCTATTTTCATGAAACTGAATTATTCTTATATTTACTACATTTTATAAATAGATAAACACTATAGAATACATTTAACATAATTTATTATATGTATCATAACATATTTTTGTCTAATTAAACTATGAATTAAAAGTTATCAAATAAAATTTTAAACTCTGCAATATAGCACATTACAAAGGTAACATATATAATTATCTTTTAACATAATTGATTTTATACTAAGCAATGAATTATACATTACAATATTTTACTTATGTTCTGGGCTATTTTGTCTATGAAAGTAATTTTAGTCTATAGTACTGAGTTTCTCCTCAACTAAAAGCGCATAGGGTAGTTTGCTACAAATTTATCCATGTTATTGATTTTTCCATCATCTATAAGGGCTTACAACATTCACGAGATTGTTCCTGCTACAACATTATAAATTCATTGCCTGGAACACAGTTTGCTATTGAATGTCTGCCAGACTATGTTAACAAGGGTATTCACAGAAAACCCAAAGCTGTAATACAGTGAAAATGTGAAACAAATTCTATAAAGATTGTTTCTTTCCAAAGTCATTTGCATTTAACTAACCAAAGTAAGAATAGGAAATACAGTATTACTTATCACTAATGCTTTCTTGTGTACATAACAGTACCTCTTATATTATTCCTACACACAAATTTACTACTATTCTGGTGACCCTGGATTACTAATGTATCTCTGAATTACTAATGTATGCAGGAGCAATAATGCTGTTTTCTTGAATACAACCCCAAGTAAACATTAATTTGTGAAGGCCACAATCCTTTGTAGAAACCAGCATGCTATTAGCTCAGACATCTTCAATGGCTAAATTATTACTACAGAGATTGTCAAAAGTATTAAGAAGAAGAGTAATTATAATATCTTTACTTTTCTTGATTTTTGATATTTAGAAATGATTTGACTTTGTATATGTTTTATTTGTGCAAATGTGCACATGTGTGTAGAGTTATATGTAAACAAGTGTGGGTATCTATGGAACTGAATTTACATGAGTTATGAGCCTCCCAACCAAGTGAAGAGAGCTGCACTTAGATTCTCTGCAAGAGCAGCAATTATTCTTAACCATTGAGTCATCTCTTTCAATACTGAGTGATTATAATATTGATTAATGAGCCTGATCCATTGGCCAAACATCTATAATTAATATTAAGCCTCCAAGTCAATTATTTGGGATGTGACTGCCAGGTATTTGGGAGTTGCTGGCAGTACAGAAACTTCTGCCTACAAATAGGAGTTTTGGAAATCCAAGCAGAGATACAGGAAAAGAAGGGCAGAGTCTGGGAGATGCCCACCAGCTGCCCAAGGAGCAACTTGCCAACAGACTTGTAATGCTATGGAAACTGGCAATACATAGATTAATAGAAATGGGTTAATTTATGATGTAAGAACTAGCTAATAATAAGTCTGAGCCATCAGCCAAATATTTGTAAGTAATATTAAACCTCCGATTAATTATTTGGGAAGTGGCTTCCACATATTATGGAGTTGCTGGAGGGATAGAACTCCTGCCTACAAATAATAGTTTGGGAGCTTATATTATTTAGCATGTAAAACCTTTTTCAACATTTTAACAAATTATTACATATATTTATTGGGATAATGTGATAATTCAATACATGCATGTAATAGATAATGATTAAATTAGGATACTTAATACAGGCATGTCAAATATTTTCATTTCTTTTGTGTAGAGGGCATTTAAAATCCTCTCTACAAATTTTTAAAAAAAACATACAATTAAGTGTTTCAACTATAGTCATACAGATAATTAAACATGCAAAATGAGATACTAAAATGTGTTAGTATCTTAATATTAAATATCTAGCCAATCCTATTCTACTAAACCATGTGCCCTTTAACTATCTATCTCCTCTCCCTCTCACCTCTGGCAAATACTGTTCTAATTTCAAATCTACAAGATGAATGCTTTTCATTTCCACACAGAATAAAACATTAACTATTTGTCCTTCTCTGCCTCACATACTTAACATAGTATTCTTCTCATAGTTCTCTCAGGCTGTTGGGAAACAGACTTATATTCTATTTATGAAAAAGTAAGTAGCATTTGTGTGTATCTTATAGAATCCATGTATCAGTGTATCCAACAGAAAAGTAACCTCTGCCGATTTCATTTCTGGACTTTTAAAATCAGTGTTGTAATAAGTTTAGAAATACAGATCAATTCCCCTTGTTTTTACTCTATCTTTCTTCCATAAGCATCCAGCAGTGTAGCTATGAGATAATATGGTAGTTCCTGTTGAATTGTTATAGAAAACTTCATGTTGATTTTCGAGGAGGTTACCAAGAGTGTAGGAGAGTTTCTTCTTCTGATTCTCTTCGCTGTCTTTTTGATTGTAGACATTCAACTTGAGTGTCATTTCCTTGTGGTCTTAATTGCCACCTCTTGGATGATTAATAATGGCAAACATTTAAATATGCACTGCTGACATTTGCACACTTCCCTTTTTGAGAAATGCTTATTCAAATTCATGCCCTTGTTGAAGTTGGAGTATGTGTTATTTTATGATTGAGTTGGCCAAGATCCTTCTACAGTTAAGCAATTAATTCTTCTTTTTATATTAATATTTTAAGTAGGGTCTTCTACTCTATCTGTTGTTTCTACATTCTATTAAAAACATATACAAAAGATTTTAATGAATTTGTTATAATCTCACTTGACAATTTTTTGCTTTTGTTCTCTTTGATCTAGGGTCTTAAATAATTGCCCAGATAACCACGAAAAAGTCTGAATCTTGATTACTTACATTACTTTTAAGTGTTACTTTTTGTTTTGGTCCATGTTTTTTAATTGATGTTTTATATGGTGACGTAGGAATCCAATTTCATGCCTCTACTTGTGGTGGAAATGTAGTCATTCCAGAATTATAGCTGAGGAGCCCCCGTGGAACTGGACTGGGCCCTCTGGATAAGTGAGACAGTTGATTAGCTTGAACTGTTTAGGAGGCTCCCAGGCAGTGGAACCAGGATCTGTCCTTGGTGCATGAGCTGGCTTTTTGGAGCCTGGGGCCTATGCTGAGGGACTTTGCTCAGCCTTGGTGTAGAGAGGAGGGGACTGGACCTGTCTCAACTGAATGTACCAGGCTCTGCTGACTCCCCAGGGGAGACCTTGCCTTGGAGGAGGTGAGAATGGGGTTTGGGTTGGGGAGGAAGACTGGGGGTGAGAGGAGGGAGGACAGGGGAACCCGTGGTTGATATGTAAAACAAATAGAAAATCTCTTAAAAAACAAAACAAAACAAAACAAAAACAAAAACAAACAAAAATGGAAAAAAAAAACTATTCTTCCAATTTCAACTCCATTTGTGTTTATTTTAAATCCATTGGCGATGAATATGTAGATTCATTTCTTGATTCTATATCCCATTTTTGACCTGCTTGTACATTTTTATGCAGTACTGTGATGTCTATGTAATTATAGAGAAGTATGATAGGGCTTCCACCATTTCTCTTATTGCTCAGCATTCTTTGTCTATAGAGAATCTTGTAAGGTTCCCCAGTACTTTAGGATTATAGTTCTGTTCTGCTAAAAGTGTCACTGACATTTTGGTGAACTTACATTCAATATACAGGTTGCTTGGATAGCATGGAAATCTAAATATTATTTATTTTTCAAATTCATAAACATGGAATATTTCCATTTTGTCTGATTCTTTTTCCTTTTCTTTTTATTCTTCTCTCACATAGTACACTCTGACTACAGCCTTCCCTCCCTCTCCCCTCTCAACACTCTCTCCCATCTTCACTCTCTCCCAGATCACTCCTCTTCCATTTCCCTTCAGAAAAGAGAAGGCCTCCCAGGGATATCAAGTGAACACAGTATATAGACTAGACACAAACCCTCATAGCAAGGCTGGACAAGATACCTTGGTAGTAGGAAAAGTCTCTCAAGAGCAGGCAAAAGAATCTAAGACAATCCCACTCCCACTATTAGGACTCCCACAAAAACAGTGACTTAACAGTTCATGATAGAAATCATTCACTCCTTGTTAAATTTATTCTCACGCACTAATTTTTGTGTCTTTGGTAAATATGTTTCTTTCTTGGTTTCTCTTCTTCAGTTACTTCATTACTGGTGCGTAGAACCAGTGCTGGTTTGATGTGTTGATTTTTTTTTTAAACCTAACTTAGTTTGCCAACTCTAAAATCATTTTAAATGTACTTTTAGGATTTTACCTATAATAGATAATGCCATCTGCAAAAGGTTGAGTTTGAACTCCTATTGTCCAGCTTAGAATCTTTTTGTTTCTTTTACCTAATTTATTTTTTTTAGGACTTCCACTACTCTGTTGAATAACTACAACAAAGTGAACATATTCATATCATTTTAGATCATAGAGCAACAAACTTTAAAATATCACTCATTTTAATGTGTTAAATATATATTATTGTAACTGAAATTTTAGACAGTTATGACCCAGTGCTCTTTATAGCAAAGACATTTTTTAGTCAACAGAGAGACAACTTTAGAGTTTCCTTGCAGAGTGCAACCATTGCTATGTGCTTGTCATTATGAAATGAATGATTCATATTAATTTTTGTACTGTGTACTTCTTTTTTTCAGAGTGTATATTTCTTCTTTTTTTATTAAAATTTTTACATTCTACTAAGTGATTTTTTTTGGTGTCTGTTGAAATGATTCTAAGATTCTGTCCTTTATTATGTGTCTTTATTCATGTTTATTGCTTTTCTTCTTTTGAAACATCCTTACATCCCTGGGCGAGGCTCATATTGACATGGCACGTTATCTTTTCGATGTGCTATTGGATTTAGTGTATTACTATTTTGTTGAGAACATTTGCTTCTATATTTATTTATCCTACAACTTTTTGTGAGGTTGGGGATGTATTCTGCATTTGACTGGTTTTGTTATTGGGTAATATTTGTTTCAGAATGAGTTGAAGGAATCTTCTCCATGTCATTTTTATAATAGTTTGAGAATAATTAGTGAACAGTTTTTTAAGTGATATAAGTCAACAGTCCTTACCTGAGTTTGCTTGATTTGTTTAGGGGAGATTTCTGGATAAATTTTTAATATTTACATTTATTTTGGTTATGTATAGGTATGTGGGTCTGTGTCTGTGTTTGCATCTATGCATGAGGGTACCCCCAAAGTCCACAAGAGTGTAATGGATCTCCAGAAGCCAGGGTTAAAGGCAACCATAAGCAGCCTGTGGTTTTTAGTTTGTTACTACTTTAGCATTTGAAGCTGCCCATTATGGGTGGAAATCAAACATCTATCTTGTGAAAGGGAAGTAAGTTCAATTAACCACGGATCTATCTCTCCTACTCCACATTTTTTCCTTATTGTTGGTTCATTTATGTTTTCTGTTTCTTCATGGTTCAATGCATTCTGTCTAGTGTTTCCAATTTGTTGCTCTGTCTCTCTCCAGTATCAATTGTAACATATTTTTTATCATTTCCAATTTTGAATATTTTTTGCTTTCTTAATCTCGTTAAAGCTTTTTCCCCCTTTTGACGGTGTATCTTGCAGTCAGGACTCTGTTGTAGGTTGCAGAGTTTGTAAATTGGTGATATTAACTATTAATTAATGATTACCTCTCTCCACCATAGTGTGCTGAGCATTTTCCAGTACCATGAATGCTAGTCAGTAGGGGGAAAGATTCTAGTTGGGCATCACCTTGATTTCTTAGTGTTCAATGATTTAAGAGTTGCATGACATCTCATTAGATGAAGAAAGAGCCTCTGACAAAATCCAACATCCCTTCATTAAAAAATTCCTGGAGAGACTAGAGATACAAGGGACATACTTCAACATAATAAAGGCAAATACTACAAGCCCACATCCAATATCAACCTATATGGGGAGAAACTCAAAACATTTCCACCAAAATCAGAAACAAAATATGGGAATCCACTCTCTTTATATCTACTGAATATAGTTCTTGAAGTCATTAAATAAAAGGGGAACAAATAGAAAAAGAAGAAGTCATAGTATCTCTAGAGATATGATTTTAGGCACAGGACCCTAGAAAGTTCACTTGGAAACCTCTACAGCCGGTAAATCATTTCAGCAATGTAGCAGGATACAAAATAAACACATAAAAATCAGTAGTCTTTCTATATACAAATGATAAACATCCTGAGAAAGAAATCAGGAAAATAGTACATTCCACAATAGTTGCAAAAATTGGTTATTCTTTATTGGATAACAAGATCCAAAATTTTCTGCGTAACTGATGAAGTATTAAGACTTACATTTATTCTAAAAGAAATATTTATAACCACATTGAAAACAAATGAATATACTCAATTTCTTATTCAATTTATTTCCACAGTCACCTAACTGAAAAAATTTTTTTTCTCCTTAAAAAATATCCCGGAGTAACTCTAAGAATATGAAGGCCTTATACAATGGACACTTTAAGATGTTAAAGTAAGGCCCTATTGCTGAGGATCTTCTGATAAGCAACTTAGTGTGTTTTCTTGCTCCCTTTAGAATTTCCTGACTTTAAAAATATTTTTATTTATTTGTGCATCTGTGTGAACAAACATATGGAGGTCAAAGAAGAGCTTTGTTAGCTCAGCTCTCTCTCTCTCTACCATGTGAACCCTAGGTATTCAGGAAGGGCATCAGGTTTGGCTGCAGGTGCCTTTACCTGCTGAAGCATCTTCCTGGCCATAATGCACTAACTTTCAACAGATGGTTATAGATGTGCTTTTCATGAAATCTTCTGCTGTTTATCTTCCTTCCTTCCTTCCTTCCTTCCTTCCTTCCTTCCTTCCTTCCTTCCTTCCTTCCTTCCTTCCTTCCTCCCTCCCTCCCTCCCTCCCTCCTTCCTTCCTTCCTTCCTTCCCCCTCCCTCTCTCCTTTCTTTTTCTTTCTTTCTTTCTTTTTCTTTCTTTCTTTCTTTCTTTCTTTCTTTCTTTCTTTCTTTCTTTCTTTCTTTCTTTCTTTCTTTCTTTCTCTCTTTCTGTCTGTCTGTCTATCTTATTTTCACTGCTTCTTGTGGCTGGCTAGCAGCTGACTGACTGGCTGGTCCTGACTCTGCCCTCTTCTTTCTCTCTCTGTTCTCTTCTCTTCCTTCTTCTCTCATTATTCTTCTAAGTCTCGATTTCTCTCTTTCTCCAGAGCCTAGATTGCTCCAATTTATTCTCTCTCCCTGCCAGCCCCAACTATCCCTCTCCTGCCTAGCCATTCAGTATTTTATTAGTCCAATTGGGTGCCTTTGGCAGGCAGAGTGAAACAGCAACATATCTATTTGTAATCACACAAATGCAGCATAAACAAATGGAACACATCTTTATATCATTAACAAAGGCAGCAGAAGCAACCGTAACACACCTTCACATCATTAGAAACTATTTTGTAGCATAAACAAATGTTGCCCAGTTAAATTAATACTCCAAAAGAAAAGAGCATAATCCACGTACCTGCTTCGGAATTATCATGTTTCAGGAGTTTAGAATGTTTTTGTATTAATGTGCTGATTATCTTTTCTGTACTTTTCACCCTCTATTCTGAAACTTTAACACCACAATTGTTTATTTCTTTAATGGATTCTCATGGCTTGGTTATCAGCTTAGTTGGTTTTGGGTCAACTAAGACAAATGCCTCAGGGCAAGTCTGGAAGTGTATTTACTAAAAGCATTAAATGAAAAAGACTCTCAAACAGAATGGATGGTTCTTTCAGGTGGCAGGCAATATAGAAAGAAGACTGAGGGAAAAGCAAGGCATCTCTGCCTGTCTCTTTGTACCATATGGATGAGTTTATCTATCCTGTACCTTCTAATGCAGATGCCATCATGAAAACACAGATTCCTTGGTCTTAGAGTAGACCTGTGGCTTTCAAGGCTTATTAAGATTAGGATTACTGAGGCACCCTGATTCACAAACAGATTGTTAGTGATGTTTTAGTCTTTCTAGCCTACACATAGCCATTGTTGGACTATCTAGTCCTCATTGTCCAAGCTAATCTAACCAAGCTCCTTGGTAGTAAATATTGATTCCATCAGTTCTCTTCCTGTAGAGAACATTGGCTAACCAAGGTTGTATAAATCTTTGGCTTTTTTTCTTACTAGTTATGTTCATTAGGTTTTTGTTTATGTGTTTCTGGTTGTGCATTTATTTCTGTGTGTGCATGCAAGTGTCTTAGTTGGCCAGAAGAGGGTGGTGGATCCCCAGGAAAAAGTATTAGAGACCGTAGTGAGATACTGTGTTAGTGGTGGGCACTGAACCGGGAGTCCCCTGCAATGTAGTTAGTATCCGGTCTTCCCCATTGAGCCATCTCTCCAGTCTTCTCTATTGTTCTCTTCCCTATCTAATTTAATTCAAAATATCTGCAGTGAAGTTCAAAAGGTTTTCATATGATGAATTTAGACTGGGATTTGAACTGTATGTATTTGAGCTGTAGTGTATGCAATATCCTTCATTAAATCCTCTACCTGTAAATTTTCTGTTTATTTATTTTTATTTATTTATTTGTTTATTATTTTATTTATTTATTTATTTTTATTTATCTTATTTTTATGATATCTACCTGTGTTAGATTTTTCATTTATTTCAGGAGTTACTTTTCTGAATTAATTTACTTGTTTGTATTCAGTATACATTTTTTAATTTTATAATTAGTATGTTTTTATTTTTATTCATACACTCTTTCTTTTAAATTTCTTCCATTATAAAAATAAGCTTCAAGGAAGTATTCCTATTAAAATTTTCCATGACAAAAAAGTAGCACAACAATATGATGAAACTTTAGTTATATGGTAATATATCATACAGAATCTTCTAACTCTTATCTTGGCATTTCTACATCACTGTTTTTTCTTATGAATTAATTATAGTTTAAAGTTTTTAAAGCATTTTACTTAATGCATTTATTTTTCTTGTTTTTTGATAATTCATATATTTGTTCTGTATGTATACCACTTATACCTTTCCCTTTCCACTCTACAACTCTTCCCATATTGTCCATTATCTTGTCCCTCTCAAATGCATGGACTTTTTAAAATATTTACACACACACACACATACATACACACACACATACACACACACATACACACACACTCAAACATGAACATGCATAGGCACACACACACACTCACACACACACTCAAACATGAACATGCACAGGCACACACACATTCACTCATACACACACACTCAAACATGAACATGCACAGGCACACACACACTCACTCACACACACACACACTCAAACATGAACATGCACAGGCACACACACACACACACACTCACACACACACACACACACACACTCAAACATGAACATGCACAGACACACACACACACACACTCACACTCTTTCTCTCTCTCCACACACACAAACTGCTGAGTCTACTTGATGTTATTTATGTGTATCTATGTCTAGTGCCAACCACTTGGTATTATTGGATAACCAATTAGAGTGCTCCTCACTGGAGTAGACTGATTGTGCTGCTCTCGCTATTCACTGTATGCAGATCTTAAATCAGGTGGGGCCTTGAGAGATTTCTCCCAACTTCATTGGCCTGCCAACTGGTATTTTCATTGTTCAAGTCTTGTTAAGGCAACCATATTTTGGAAATTTCCTGTTTCAGCTTCCTTGTCATTTATAGAAGACACCATCTTTCAGTAGATGTTCTGGTTCTCTGGATCTTATCATCTTTCTTTCTGCCCCTCTTCATCAAGTTCCCTGAATCTTTTTTGTTTGTTTTTGTTGTTGTTGTTTTTTCAAGACAGGGTTTCTCTGTGTAGTTTTGTGCCTTTCCTGGGACTCACTTGGTAGACCAGGCTGGCCTCAAACTCACAGAGATCTGCCTGCCTCTGCCTCCTGAGTGCTGAGATTAAAGGCGTGCCCCACCACCTCCCAGCCATGTTCCCTGAATCTTAAGTGTAGGTCTTGTAGGACTCCTTTATATTTAAATGGGATTTTTTTTGAGACAGAGTTTCTCTGTATAGTTTTGGCACCTTTCCTGGATCTCGCTCTGTAGACCAGCTGGCCTTGAACTCCCAGAGATTCACCTGACTCTGCCTCCCAAGTACTTGAGATTAAAGGCGTGTGCTGCCAACACCACCCAGCCTCCCAGCCTCAATGGGATTCTTACAATTGTTATTTTGGATTCCTTTCTAGCCATATTGTAACTTTTTTTTTTCATTCTTGTACTGGAGAGTTGGGTTCAATTTCCCTTGATATTACATGTTTTTGTTATCACTGTGCCTGAACGGCTGACTATGCGTCAAGTGCAGTGGTAAATTCTATTGTGTTATGAAAGGCTGTCCACTGCAAGAGGAAAACATTCTATGCATGGTCAGGAATGGTATATTAGCTTTGATTTTGGATGGCATCTGTAGTGTGATCTCTCTATAGTTTTGTTGTTGTTGCTTGTTTGCCCCAGTTAATTGCCGATTGGCAAAGCAACAGCTGTTTCAGAGCATGGTGGTGCTAGTTAGTGTTTTTTGGTAGCAAGCCCACCAGCTTGCTGGCTATTGATACAGACAGGTATTTTCAGATTCAATGATAGGCAAATGGCTATATATTGGGCTACCAAATGGGAGGGGCCACTGTTAGTGTCAACAAGGCATGTAGTGAGACCTCTAGTAGGACAGAGCTGCTATCTGGTTGACATTTGGGAGAATGTAAGGATAGAGAGGGTTACAAGATTCACACAACCTACTGCCACAAATTAAGGCATCACGTGTATTCGGAAACTGATGGTTGTCACTCTACCTAGCCCCAAAACCAGAAAAGTAGAACTGATGTCATTTATTAATATTCATACACATCTAAATACATATTCAGTCACTGCAAATTGCATAAAGATGTATGTGTGCCATGGAAGCATGGGATGTAGTGGAGACAGAGGGAGGCAGTATGGGAGCGTCAAAAGAGAGCAAAATAGAATAACACCTATGTATGAAAATGCCAAGATGAAACTCATTACTTTGTATGGACATATTAATAGAGAAGTTCGATAGGTACTGAAGTATGGAGTACATGAATTTCTTCTATGACATGAATGTTACTGTTATACATTACATTAAGAAATATGTACTTCCTGCATTCTTCCCAGACAATTCTCCCCTGAGCACCTGAACTGCTTCACGCGTTAGATTGACCATGCAACATCACTCAGCAGAATTTACCGCAGATAAGAAACACAAAACATGATAGAAAATGAAAGACAGAAAGATTACCTTTCTCAAAAATCTATGCTCATCGGACTCTTAAATCTTGTATTCTTTTCCTTCCATATCATTCTTGATGTGAATCTTACAGGAAGAAAAATGGGTTAAATTGACTGAGCCTCACTGTCAAGAGAAACCTATGGTCAGGGATATATCTAATTCTCAGAGCTTTCATCATTAATATTTTATGAGTCTCAGTGATCTGTCCCATCTGAAAGAAAAATTTATCTTTCATTTGTGCAAGCATTGCCTGCCGAGTAATAGATTTCATCTCTATAAGCCAGTGGTGAAATGCAAACCACAGCAAAGGTACCCAGAAGCAAAGTGCTCACTTTATTTCTTTTTACTGGAGTCTGGCTGCACTTTCCTGTAGTTGCAAAGTCAGCCAAGCAAAGTAAAAGATCTTTGGGGAGCAATGAAGAGAGTTCCTTCCAACTTACATCAGCCTCTGCCTGTGAATGTCTACTGTTGTTTAAAACGACTTTTCAATGAGATGAGCAGCTACAATGCCTTTTCTTTTTAATTATTTACAAGGAATTGCTATAACAAGAATATTAATTCATTACATTTGGTAAACAAAATCTCTAGCTCAGTTCTGAACACTCCATTCACTATAAATAGATGACTAAAAGGCAAATTAGTGATTTTCAGATACTTCAAACTGAAAGATATTATTTTACCCTGAGGTTGAAGAGTGCTTGGTTTCCCTTCTTGTGAAGTAAGATTTTCTGTACAGGCTTATCTGTGACACTTGGGCTAAACTACATTTATTAATCTATAAAGAGTCAAACAAGAAAGAATGTTCTAAGATACAACCTCTTTGAAACCAGAAACAGGGAAAGCTCCATAACATTGATCCTAACAATGACTTCTTGTAAAGGACCTCCAAAACATAGTGAACAAAACAAAACTTAGATAAACTGAGTTGCATCAATTATAAAGACTTCTGCAGAGCAAAGGTCACAAAAATGTGAAGTGAAAATGAAGGCCACGAGAGGAAACAGTTTGCAGACCATTTTTCTAATAAGTTAACTCAGCAGCATGAAAGAAATTAGCTAGTTAAAATATGAAATAAAAAGACCTGGCTGGATTTTTCTCAAAAGAAACACACAAAATAACCAATTGGTATATGGGAAAATACTCAACATCACTGAACATCAGAGAAATTCTGATTAAATCTACTATAAAATATTACTTCACACCTACTAAGAATGTTTGTGTCAACATGATGAAATAATGTATTAGAGAAAATATGGAGAAAAGGGAATCCTTGAATAATGTGGGTAAAAATGTCAATAGTATAGTCACTAAGAAGAACTGTTTGTGAACGCCTCAAAAACTAAAAATATAGCAAACATATGATCTGATAATTCTGCTAATGAATATACAATGTCAAGATATTAGATGAGTAAGCTGAAGAGAAATCTTCATTGGTACATTATAAAAAATATCCCAGAGAGAGTCACCCTAGATGTCCATCAATGAATGGATGGGTAAAGAAAAGGTAAATGTAATGCCTCTAACTATCCATCCACAATGACATACCAGTCAGTCTTGAAAGAAAAGGGATAATCTTGTCATTTCTCAAAATGTAAGTGTAATAATTTAATTTGTATGAGGCATCTAGAAAGAACCAGGATGACAAGAACTGGCTTGTGGTTGAAGGATAAGGGAGATGTTCAGCAAAGGATACAAGATATTAGCTGGACATGAGGCATAATTCAAGAGATTAATTGTGTAATAAGATGACTACAGTTAACAACTACCTGTATTCTTAAAATAGTAAGAGAATAAAATGATAACCATGTAAGTCAATACGTGTATTAATTAGCTTGATGTAGCCATTCCACAATGGAATATGTATAAAACCTAAAATATCATGACATAGTAAACATGGAATTTTTAAAATTCAATCATATAAATATTAACAACATTAACAAAAAGACCACATTTACATTGGATGTCATTCTTCTGTGTCTCCCTGACCCACAGAATAAACTAGAGTCACAGAAAGATTCATGTATGTAGTTCCTGCATGTAGATGAACAGTTGCCTGGAGAAATGTGCTTAGTACTGTACAAAGGAGAAAAAGTGTAAGAAAAAATGCTAAATGGTCTTATAAATAAAATAACCAGGGGCAGGTATTGGGGAGAATGCTGAAATATCAGAGAAACAGCACAAGCCATGGCCAACCTCACCTCGCCAATTCCTCAGCTGATCTTGTTTCCTCAAACTGAAAGCCTCTGAGTCCTCATTCACATGGATCTCAGCTGTACTGCTGCTAAAAGTCTAAAAGCTTAACAAGGCTCTAGTTCCTGGTCCTCATACCTTATATACCTTTCTGCCTCCTGACATCACTTCCTGGGATTAAAGGCTTGTGTCACCATACCTGGCTGTTTCCAGTGTGGCTTTGAACTCAAAGATTCAGACAGATTTCTGCCTCCAGAATGCTAAGATTAAAGGCGTGTGCTACCACTGCCTAAACCTATGTTTAATATAGTGGCTGTTCTGTTCTCTGACCTCCAGATAACTTTATTAGGGTGCACAATATATTGGGGGACACAATATCACCACAAAAAACCCAAATGAGTGAGTGTTTATGTGAGATAGAATGGTTGTATGTTCTTTCTTATCACCATTACAGTCCAGTGTCAAGCACCACAGCAAATTACCCCTGAACCAAGTGTGGAGGTTCATCAAGGACATCTAAAAAAATAAGAAAAGGGAGATAGAAGGAGGGGAGAAAGCCCTAAGTGAATGAAATCCTGAATGAATGTGTATTTTGACATGGTTATGGATATGTTCTGTCAAGGACTCTAACACCATTGGTTCATGGGAAATGTCTAGGCTGATGAGGAAGGAAAAAGCTTTCAAAACTTTCCTTGGGAGTCCAGCTATGAGTGTTTATGAATGATTCATCTGTGTGTTTCAATAACTAGCAATTGTTGCTTCCTCCTCCAAGGGTATACACATGCTTACACTGTTCACCTACAGAGACCCCCCAAACAGACTAGCTAACCTTCCTCTAGGCTGTACCTAATAAACACATTGTTCCAGTTTGCTAGGTTAGTGGTCAGAGAATCCCATCTGATCACAACTTCATGGTACATGTGGCCATATTTCTGTCCTTTCTTCATTCCCTAACTGCCGCTAGCCAGGGTTTCTGGACCCAAGTTGTACAGGAACAGCATACATAGCACACAATCAGAAAGAGAAAAGAAATGTGGTTTTGAAAAGGTGTTTTCCTTCACTGCTGATATTAGAGTTTGAAACAACACAGAAAATCTGTATTTATTTTTCTTTTTTCCCCTTTTGGTTAATATTCTCATCTTATTTTTAAGTGTATATGATTGTTTAATACCTTTCTTATGTATTAGGTAATAAATGAGATTTTGTTTATTTTGGCGTAAAATTGTATTGTGAAGTTTATACACTGTTGACAAGTAGGCATCCATTAAGTTGCTTTTAAAAGATTTGCTTTTTTTTCAGTTTAATCTGTGACTACTAGCATGCTCTGATATGATAATCATTACTAATGCTCAGGGTAGGTGTGATTCTTTATTCAAAGCATAGTTACTGTTTTGACACTTACAGAAAGTACTGATTTAGAAATCACATGCTACTAAAATATCTGTGCTGTGATCAATATTCTGTCCTCAAATAGTTAGCCATCTAGTCAGAAGAATAAGATATGTGCATAAAAATAATGCAGACCCATGATCTACTAAGTGTGAGAACAGAGTCACTGTATTTGTACTACGTATGTAGAGATAAAAATCTTAATAAACAGAGGTGGAGAATGATACAGCTTAGCACTACTTGGGAGAGCCACACCTGCCAAGAACCACTTGAACCTCCCCTTAACAAAGATGTATCTATTTAATATTCATAGTAGAAGTACACAGGATTCTCATGAGTGGGGAGATCCACACTCCCTATGTATGCTAAAATGAAATGATCATATACTTTTGAGACCATTTCTTCCCTTACATTCTGGATGGAAGCTGGAAGCTTCAAACCTTGCAACCCTTTACAGACTTGGACTGGCTGGGAATGGATGGTCAATGGCACCTTGTTGCCCTTTGACCTTGGCCTGAGTTTGGAACAACAGGATCACAGCTGGATTACTCTTTGTGGCATGACAGCAATAATGATGACATTGGGGAGAGTGAAGCTTAACAAAAAAAAAATCCTATATGCATCTCACCACTGACTTTTCAGAGCTCTGTTGTCTGCTTTAAGCTTCCAACCACTAAGCAATGTTTCGACTTTCTCTAAACTTACCCTCTTTTCTTCGTAGTCTCTCCCTCTTCGGTGAGGTTCGTGAACCCTGCAGCTCTGCTGCTGCCCAGATAATATCCTAGAAGGCACTCAGAGTCCAATCACTTCTGACACTGATCTCATTGGTTTTTCCACTAGCTCAGAAATCAGACCACATCAAGTCTCCCATTCTCAATTTGATTTAATAGGTTTATCTGATATATAGTCTATTCCAATCGGATATTCTGCACTGTGGCCACAGTGATCAACTGCTATTTTCCAAATTCAGTTAACATATGTCAGCACTCAAAGCCCTTTAACTTGTGTTCTATTTTTCTGGGTAAAATCCTCATCATCTGCGGTCTCTTCAAGGAAGTCTGAGTCCTGCAGGATTGTTTTGATCTTCTGGGGTTAAAGTTAGAGCTTTATCTTCATCTTTCTGAAAGTCTTTGAATCTGTTTTTCCCAGTGCTATACATTTAGGATTTGAAGTTGCAGGCATTTCCTTTTTGTGTGTTTAGAATGCAGTTATATATGCAAATATATATACATATATATATGTATATATACATACATAAACACACACATATATATCCACTAATTGAATATTTCAGGGAAAACAAAATCAAATCCTACATATTATTATTTGAAAAAATATTTTTGATTTGACAGCTCTTTCTGGGCCTCTTAAATAATACAATTTCTACAGAAAATCCTAAAGCTGTTAAAATTACATAGCCTCACTTTCTTGTTTACACATGAAATAAACCTTTTGCTAAGATGAATGTTGTAAGAGAAATGAAAATGCAAATAAAGTATTCCTTAATTAGCAAATTAAATTTTTGTGTGGTGATATTTTAGTTATTAGTAGAATTTGAAGCTCAAGTTATGCAGAAATTTCTAACATTCCTTCATGATTTGTGATGCATATAATTGCTACAATAAATCTAATAGAAATGATGCAAATCAAAGCCTCATGAGAAATATGTCTGTTCTTTATTTCAGTAGTGTGTATAAGATGCATAATCTCCAACAATATATAAAATTATTTCAGAGTGTGACACAAAAAATATTCAAGCTTCTCTCATGACCCCTCTTACTAAGAAAAATAAACTACATAGCGTACTCTTATGCCAGTGTTTCTCAATCTGTGGGTTACAAAGGGGGTTAATGACTCCTTCACAGAGTCCCATAAAACCAATGGAAAACACATATATTTACATTGCAATTTATAATAGCAAAATTGTAGTCATGGAATAGCAACGAAAATAATTTTATGGTAGGGGGTCACCATAATGTGAGGAAGTGCCTTAAAGGGTCGCAGCATTAGGAAGGTTGAGAAACACCGTCTTAAATGTATTTTTTCCTAATACGTTTAGTCAATAAACCTTGCAATCAATTGTGCTTTGAAGTTTGCGGTTACTTTAATCTGATAATGATCTAAAGTAATATTGTCATTGATTCTTAGGACAGTCTTATGAGGCACACTCAATGACATTTGATATTGTTCTTGCCTTTGCATTAGAAAATAGAATATCACAAAAGATTTCATAATTTCCCGAAGGCAACATATATATCTTCTCAGGTTGAACTGAAATTAACTCATGGAACCTAATGTGGAGATATGTCAGACTAGATTTTTTTTAAATAGATTTTTTTTAACATAAAACATGAGTTAATTCAATTGTAGCAAAACATGTTTAACAGCTACTTTAATAACTTATTAATTTCTTAGATGTAAATAGGGTATTTCAACTTTTGTCTTAAAACACTTCACACTTCCAACCGTATTAATGCATGGTCCATTGCTTGTAGAAAATATTTACAAGGTTATCCACCTTATTTGGATAGGTAGAATACAATACACTAAGATTTAAAACATAAAACATTTAATAAGAACATTTTATTCAACTCAAGTGACACTGTTTTCCTTTCCCTGGGCACAGCTAATGTGTTTCTAATGCTCACAGTGACTCATTTTTCACCAATTCGTCTTCTGATTTGTGTTCTTGATTATATTCCTTGGTTTATTCCTTCGGTCTTCATAAAAAAAGCATTATTATCTTGAGGAACTGAGGTGACATCAGTGATTATTACAGTTTGAACCCTACCTGTCTATGAAATGAGTAGCCATCCAAGCTTATCATCCCTCTCTCTTAGAAGACATATCCACATAAGGACAGGGAGAGGGTATTAAAAAGCCTCATTTTGCTGTAAACTGTGTGCATACTTGCTGAAGACTTGCATGTGGGCTGAGAAGCTATAAGGTCCAGATGGGTTTACATATTTGATAAAAAAAAAAAAAAAAAAAAAAAAAAAAAAAAACCTTCAATCTGAGTTTTGCAATTGAATTGAATCCTATGAGATAAAACGGAAAAATTTGATCCCTTTAAGCTTGCTCTCACTGGACCATCTTTGTGCAATTGAGACACAAAAAACAGCCCCTTCCAAAGGACCACAACACAGTCCAAAATATGTCATCACCTGACCTGCAACCAGTACTCTAAACAGACAGAGAAGGTGAGGGAAGACTTGTTTTCTATAACAAATATATGGACAAGACCAGCAACAAAAGAATGAACACAAAGATTTTGAAGTTATATGTTCCTTATTTTTTAGACATGGAGTAGAAACATGAAAAATAAGTATCCAGTGTGGATATTTTGTTAAAATATAAAATGAACATAATTTCTAAAGGAAGTAGAGACCTCTTGGTATAACAGACCTGTTTTTAACTCAAGGCTTCCAAGATTTTCTTTTTCATATGCAAAGATCGGCCTATTGTAAATTGCCACTTCAGGAAAGGAAACAGTTTTCTTTCATTGTATCATTTATTCAGGGCCCTAAGGTTTTGTGTTTATTTAAATTAATTCAAATTTGCAGAAAGTTTGGCAATCCTTCAGATTTTTATAAACTTTCTAGAAGACAAGTTAAAGATCATTTTTTTTTTTACTTATGGAAAAATACCGGTTAGGACTGATGAGGTTGTCAGTTTAATCCTTTCAAGATGTAACACAATACATATAGTACAATGTAGCATAGTGGAATTTATAAAGTAAAATTGATTGACGGGTGTATCATTAGTTAATAAATGACCTTTAATTACAAGCTCCTCCCTAAAACCTTTAATCAGAGCTTGAACCTGAGAAAATGTGTAATGAACAAATTCATAGGTACTAAGCTGAAGAGAAAAAACACAAAATTATATCTACAAAGAGATTAGAAACATCATTTTGTTTGGAGAATTCAGCTCAAGAGAGAACCCATTTCTTCTTTCAGGAAGTGGTTGTTGGAAGTGAAATCCATGATTTTGGAAAAGATGGTCAGAAACTCCTTGAGGGGAATGAGAGTGTGCAAGGCGATTCAGAATGGTATCAAACAGGGAGTGTACTTTGGGAATAAATGGGAGCAGGGGATACTTTCGGGACATTCCTCCCAGTGTCATTCCCAACAATGGCTTTTCTTTTTGGGAAACTTGTCTGTGAAAATTTCTGTTGATGCTAGAGAAGCTTTGTGTGAGGCCCACTCTAGGAAATCTGCTGCATCCTCTCAATCTGCATGGCGAGGTCAATAATAGTTCCTTAATACTTAGACTGATTCCCCTCCTTCCTGTCTCAGACCCCTTGCCTCCTTGTCCAGTGACTCAGGGAAGAGTGTAGTTATATTAATCTAGTTGACTTCATCTTTTCTTTTTTTCTGGAATCTCATCACTTAGATTTGTGCCGTTGGGTTCCTGAATAGTTGAAAGAAGAAAACATGGCTTTACGTGTATCCGACTTAGCCTTAGATATTCTTTAAGTAGGTATATTATCACAAACTCCAGTCTTATAGCTCTATATGAGCAATGACACTACAGAAAGAGATCTTGTGAAAAGTGATGTTAACTAAGCAAATGAAATTACCACAGATTCTCCTTCTCCATACCTATCATTTTATACTGTCCCAGAGACTGATATCAATTAGAGCAATTATTCATTATAGGTTAAAATTCACATCCGAATCACCTGGAAGGCATACTGATCTATCCAACAATATACATCAGTTCTTTAGCCACAGTTCACCAAAATACAGCCTTTGTCCAAGCTACTGATTTCTCATCTCAAATTAACAAATACATTGTAGCTCTTCCTATGCTCTTACTTTCATAAATGTCTCTCCTTTGTACAATCTATTCTAAATGAACTACCTTTAGTGAATTCATTAATCTTGTTCTTGGATGTAAAGTGTAATCAGTTTTTTTTTTCTCGTTTCTTTTAAAGCCCATACCCACCACAATGTAACAAAAGGCCTTTCTTGTTCTGAGTCTTCTTTGTCTTATATGCCTTCTTCTGAAGCAGTCATATACCCTTTTTTGATATTAGGTGAACATGTTTATGAAGCATCAGAACTTTAGTACAGATGTTTTTTCCTATCCTTCTTCCTTCCCTCCCTCACTCTCCCTACCTCTCGTCCTTTCTTCTCCCTCTCCTTCTCTCTTGTCCCATCCTTCCCTGCTTTTTGGTAGTTCTTCCATTTCTATCTATCCTCATCTTCTCTATAATAAACCCATGGCTCTAGTATTTATCTTCCTTCAAGTCACCATTCAAAGTTAAACTTTTCAAAGTCCATCCTAAGCATTAAACTTAAATTATTTAATGTTTAAACTAAGCATTAAACTTAAGTTCTCCTTCCAGATCAGCACTCTGGTACACCTAAACTTGATATTTTCTTTTCTTTTATGTGTATCATTTTCTAAATTAATGAGTAGCTCACTTATTATTTATTGACTATTTTCTTACATTACATCACGAAGTGAGTGAGCCAGATAGATCTTTTTGTGTCTCTTTGTGTGGTGGTAATCTAATTGTACTGAAATATTATTTTGATTGTATGTTAATAAATAAAGTTGTCTGGGGGTCAGAGCTATTAGAGCCATAGCAAGAGTGTGGCGGTGGTGGCACACGCCTTTAATCCCATAGATATCTGTGTGTTCAGGGTCAGAGCTATTAGAGCCATAGCAAGAGTGTGGCGGTGGTGGCACACGCCTTTAATCCCATAAGATCTCTGTGTGTTCAGGGATACAGTCAGCATTGGAGACATATACCTTTAAGACCTAGGGGGCTGTACATTCAGACGGTGACGAGGCAGTCATGTGTTTGGGTTTACAACCAATGAGAAGGCAGAACAACATACTTAAAAAAAACTAACCGACAGGAAGTAGGTCTCTTTTCGCGAAGCTGGGACAGCAGAAGGAAGGGTGAGATTTAGCTCTGAGCTCTGACCTCTTGGCTTTCTCTTTTACATTGTTTCTGTGTTTCTTATTTAATAAGACGGTTGGTTACATCAACATCTGGCGCCCAACGTGACAAGAATCCATTAAAAACTGCTTGGCTTGGCAGCAGGTCTGCTTTCCTGCAAGGGCGGCAGGCGGCCCGCGGCGGCGGCGGCGGCGGCGGCGGCGGCGGCGGCACGTGGCGGCCGGCGGCGATCGGCTTCTTAGTCCTTAGCCTGGGTCTAGTTCTGCTTGACCTCAGGCTGGACTATCGGTGAGCTGCTTGCTTAAATCCTGCTTGCTTAAAGCCGGTGCTACAAACAACTCAGAGTTGCCCTGCCAAACAGGGCCCTGCCTGTAAAGCCAACGCACGTGGTCGGAGCTTAAGGAAGCCAGACCCAAGCCTTGATTCTAGTTCTGCTTGACCTCAGGCTGGACTATCGGTGAGCTGCTTGCTTAAATCCTGCTTGCTTAAAGCCGGTGCTACAAACAACTCAGAGTTGCCCTGCCAAACAGGGCCCTGCCTGTAAAGCCAACGCACGTGGTCGGAGCTTAAGGAAGCCAGACCCAAGCCTTGATTCGGCACAAGAGGGAACACGTGGCTGCATTTAAACTTTAGCCAGCTACGCTTTCTTGCGCTCTCTCTCTCTCTCTCTCTCTCTCTCTCTCTCTCTCTCTCTCTCTCTCTCTCTCTCTTTCTCTTTGGATTTACACCTGGGACACTAGGTGGCTGCTTTGAAAATCCCCTCGGATTTCTACTGTTCTACGCAGATTTGGTAAGTCATAACATATCAGATATTTTAAAGGAAACTATCTAAAAGAGAATTTTTTCCACATCAAAAAAAAAAATGGGTTTTATGTGTACATTGGAAGAAAATTGGTTTTTGTTCGAAATTTTAGGCAGTCTGGCAATGGAACAACTATATAATATTAGTATTGGTGGAATTATGCACCTTATCACTATAATAATCCACATTTTAATATTTAAAAAGATAGTCAATTTAAGTGCCAGGATAACAGCTTTAGAAGAACTTGCTAAACCTGTAAAAATTCAGACAGAAGAAATTAACAGTGAAGTTGTTTCAAGTCGGGATCATAAGGTTGCAGAAAGAAAGCCTGTTTTCACACAGTCACCCTTAATTTATCCTGTAACCGTACAGCAGATGCCTGATCAAATGGCTACACAAAATAATTGGGCTCCAATTGAAATGTTGGATTTAAAAAGGTTTAAGGAGGCAATAGTATCTTATGGCATGCATTCCCCATATGTAAAGCAAATGTTAAACTCTTGGTCAACATATAATAGGATAGTACCACAGGACTGGTGGGACCTGGCACAAGGTGTTCTGGAACCCAGCCAGAGACTTCAATTTCTGACTTGGTTTAAGGAGGAGGCTAAAAACATAGAAAAACAATGGAGGGATAAAGGAATACAAGTTTGCCAGGATCAGCTTATGGGCGAAGGCCAATATGCTTCAGCACAAACACAATGTTTATATGATGTCCAAACCCTAATTTTATGTCGAACGGCAGCCTTGAATGCATGGGACAAAGTTGAGGAACCAGGAAAAAAATCTGAGTCATTTACAAAGGTGAAGCAAGGCCCAAAAGAGTCTTTTACAGATTTTTTACAAAGACTGGCTTCAGCAGTAAAGAGAATGGTCTCGGATTCAGAAGCTAGTAAGGCAATAATTGAATCTTTGGCCTTTGAGAATGCGAATGCAGCATGCAAAACAATAATCAGGCCATTAAGGGCAAGATCTGCACCTATGGAAGATTGGATTAGAGAAACAATTAATGTTGAAGCTGATGAGCATGATGATACATGGGTAGGAGAAGTAATTTCAAAAGGTTTGAGGAGTGTTAGATGTTTTGGATGTGGAAAGCAAGGACATTTGAAAAGGGACTGTAGACAGGTCATTCCCAGAAACAATGTTTCTTCAAGGAACAATGGCAACAGAAGGCCCCTTCCTTCTGGAGTATGCAGAAGGTGTGGTAAGGGAAAACACTGGACCAACGAATGTAGATCAACAAAGGACAGACAGGGTAATCCTTTGCCTCAGTCTTCGGGAAACTCCCAGAGGGGCCTCAGGCAGGCCCCCAGTGCAAATCCAGTTCAAACCTTTCCTGCAGCCATAGAGGAAATGCCTGCTCTGGAGAGCGATTAAATAACCAAATGCCTATTGGAATAAATCATGCTGGTCAGGAAGATGAAACAGAGAGAATAGAAAATTCAGGAGAAAACATAAAGAAAATTTTTTGGCAAACTTCTATTAATGAACAAAGACCAAAATTAACAATAAAAATAAATGGTGTTTTGTTGTCTGGTCTGGTAGACACAGGTGCGGACGTTACCATAATTGCACCAGAATTTTGGCATCCAACTTGGCCTCTTCAGGAGGTAAACGTTCAACTGTTAGGAATTGGGACATTATCTCAGGTGAAACAGAGTGCAAGATGGCTCGAATGTATAGGTCCAGAAGGACAGAGAGGAAAATTAAAAACCATATGTGGCTAACATAACTATGAACCTGTGGGGTCGAGACTTGTTGCAACAATGGAATACTCATATTAACATCCCTCCAATCTCAGAAACAAATCATAAACTAGCACATGTTACTGAGAGAAATATTAGAAGATATTGTTCTAATGAGTGGTCACCAGCCATCCATATTATACAAGAACAGGGCACAATAACTGATGATCTTCCAAAGACACCAACAGCTCTACCTTTAAAATGGTTAACAGACAAGCCTGTATGGGTCCAGCAATGGCCTTTAACAACAGAGAAACTCCAGGCTTTAGAAGAGCTGGTAGAAGAACAGTTAAATGCTCAGCATATTGAAGAATCAACCAGCCCTTGGAATTCTCCTGTATTTGTTATTAAAAAGAAATCTGGTAAATGGAGAATGGTAACAGACCTTAGAGCAATTAACAAAGTAATTCAGCCAATGGGCTCTCTACAATCTGGGATGCCTTTGCCTACTCTGTTACCAAAAGGATGGCCTCTCATAGTTATTGATTTAAAAGACTGTTTCTTTTCAATACCCTTACAAGAAAAAGACAAAGAAAGATTTGCTTTTACAGTGCCTACTTATAATAATTCTCAACCGGTTAAAAGATTTCAATGGAGGGTCCTCCCACAGGGAATGTTGAATAGCCCAACTCTGTGCCAATATTTTGTACAACAGCCATTGGAAGTGATACGTAAAAAATTTCCTAAATCTATAATTTATCATTATATGGATGATATTTTACTAGCTGACTCAAATGCAGATACTTTAGAAATAATATTTGAAGAAGTAAAGAAAATTTTGCCTTGCTGGGGATTACAAATCGCTCCTGAAAAGATACAAAGAGGAGATTCTATTAATTATTTAGGATATAAAATAGAGCTACAAAAAATTAGACCCCAAAAGGTGCAAATTCGGAGAGATAGACTACAGACTCTTAATGACTTTCAAAGATTATTTGGAGATATTTCTCATCTACGAACTATTGTTGGGGTAAAAAATGATGAACTGACTAATTTGTTCAGAACCTTAGAAGGTGACAAGGACTTAAATAGTCCAAGAGAATTATCACCTGAAGCTGAGAAAGAATTGGCCTTGGTAGAAAAGAAAGTGCATGAAGGACACGTGGATCGTATTGATCCAAAGCTGGATTGCATTTTGGTTATTTTACCTTCTAGGCGTTCTCCTACTGGAATATTAATGCAGAGGGAAGATATTATATTGGAATGGATATTTTTACCAAATAAACCAAATAAAAAATTAAAAACTTATGTGGAAAAAATCTCTGACTTGATTTACAAAGGAAAACTGAGACTTCGTCAATTAGCAGGCATAGACCCAGCAGAAATTGTCGTACCATTAACTAAGGAGGACATTGAAAAATTATGGACAGAAAGTGAACCTTGGCAAAGAGCTTGCAGTAATTTTTTGGGAGAAATTAACAGCAAATATCCCAAAAGCAATAGAATTGATCTTATAAAAAGAGCTGAATGGATCTTGCCTCAAATTGTACGGCAAAAACCCATATCTGGAGTTCGTACATTTTATACAGATGCCAACAAAGAAGGAAAGGCAGGTTACAAATCAGAAAATTTAAGTAAAGTGGTTCAAAGTCCGTATAATTCAGTTCAAAAATCAGAATTGTATGCTATTCTATTGGTATTAATGGATTTTTCAGAACCTCTCAACATAGTAACTGACTCTCAGTATGCTGAAAGAGTGGTGTTACATATTGAGACTGCAGAATTTATCCCTGATGCTTCAGAATTAACTTCACTATTTATTCAATTACAAGATACAATCAGGAAAAGGGATCATCCTTTATATATAACTCACATTCGATCCCATACTGGTCTGCCAGGCCCTCTAGCACAAGGCAATGATGAGATTGATAAATTATTGATAGGAAATGTGCTGGAAGCCTCAGAATTTCATAAAAAACATCACGTCAATAGTAAAGGTTTAAAAAAGGATTTTTCCATAACCTGGCAACAAGCCAAAGAAATAGTAAAGAAATGTCCTACTTGTTCCGTCTACAATCAAACGCCATTACCAGCAGGATGTAACCCAAAGGGTACTCAGAGAAATGAAATCTGGCAGATGGACGTGTTTCACTTTGCAGAATTTGGAAAATTGAAATATGTACACCACACTATCGATACTTATTCAGGATTTCAATGGGCAACTGCTTTGAGTTCTGAAAAGGCTGATTCTGCAATCACTCATTTGCTAGAAGTTATGGCCATCATGGGTATACCTGCACAAATCAAAACTGACAATGCTCCATCATATGTCTCTGTTAAAATGAAACAGTTTTTGCTTATTACAATATAAAGCATATTACAGGCATACCACATAATCCTACAGGTCAAGCAGTTATAGAAAGATCAAACAGAACTCTAAAGGATATGCTAAATAAACAGAAATGGGTAACGAAAACCCCCAGAAATAGACTGCATAATGCTCTTCTAACTTTGAATTTTCTGAATGCCAATGAGAAAGGAACAACAGCTGCAGAGAGACATTGGATAATAGAAAAAACTACAGAATTAAATCAGCCTATATACTTTAAGGATGTGCTGACCTCAGAATGGAAACCAGGGTATGTATTACATTGGGGACGTGGTTTTGCTTTTGTTTCCACAGGAGAAGATAAGCTGTGGGTACCATCAAAATTGATAAAGGTTCGATTTGAACAAGAGAGACCTCTTAATTGAGGAGGTGATAGTTCATCAACCAGCATGAACATCCAATTTAAACTAACTTGTATCAATAAAACATGCCTTTTCATTTAATCAGATAATAACTTGCGAAAAAGGAACATCCCCAAAATTAGTCTTGGGGAAAGGTTTTTGTTTTTGTCTTTTAGGAAAATGAAGGTTAAGGAATCTGAAGAACACTGGACAAATGAGACAACTGAAGAAAAGTGACAAATCATCTATCCCAAGAAACAGAATGAAACGGTGTATGGGTATATATTATCTAAAAAATTTTATGTCTTCCTAAATGTTTGTTTCTGCTTTTCTCTAAAGATTTAACACTATTGGTCTTCTAACAGTCCCAGTTCAATTAAAATTTAAAGCTGACTTTGGAGTTGGAGAATGGCTCTCTCCTTCTTTAAACTCAAGCATGTTGTTAAAAGGAAAATGCAAACTCCCTGTATCATGCCAGAATAAGAGCCATCTTCTGCTATGGTACAGGACAAAAGCAAAATTAATTAAGGGACTATTCTATTACTAATCTCAACTCTTTGATTCTATTCTGATTCTTTAAACTTTTCTCAAAGTATAAATTTTATATCAAAATTTACAAGATTAATATATATATACATTTTAAACTTGTTAAGATATGAATGGTCACATAGAGTACTAACTAATTCTAGAAAAAAGGCTAGCTGCATATATATGTTTTTGTGCTCGAGTCTCTTACCAGTTTTCTGCAGGAAATCACGGCCAGGCCTAACATCAACTGAAGTCTCCAGAAAGAAGATGGGGCCCCACAACAACAACAATTCCACGTGGACAATAATAATATCATTAAGCTGACAAACATCATCCATAGATCAGCTTTGAACTACAAGGTGCTCAGAGCAAATTTGAGATGACTAGCTGAGATGATCCAGTCTCAAAGACTACTTGAATAAGGACTTGAGATAAACCCTGAACTTTGGCATTATATACAGACTGGATAATGAAGGATATAGTTACCTCTCCTAGAATTTGACAATTAACCTAAAATTTTTCTTTCAGGATAAAGAAAACTTCGCCCATACCCAGCAGGAAGCAATTTTAAGAATACGACGCCCACATTCCCAAAGAGGTGGTGTGGGGCGGGTGGTTTTTTGGTCTTTTTAATGGGTTTTGGGTCTGGGATAATTTTCAGTATTTAGGGGGGTTGGTTACAAGTTATTGTCAAGGGTTAGGAAAAAGGCTAAGCAAAGGAGATTAGATTTAAGGTTCTTGTTTAAAAAAAAAAGAAAGAAAGAAAAAGAAAGAAAGAAAAGAAAAAGACAATTACTAATTTTAAATACTTTACATTGGATTGGATTGTTTTATATTGTATACAAATTTGAAATTGATATTGTTAGAAAATGCTATATGTATATTTCTAATTGTATTTATTCCATCCATTTAACAATGTAATGCAAATTTCTGATCCTTGAATGTTATTATTATCAACTATTAGGATATAAAGAAATGAAAGCTAGTAGTTAGACATTATCATAGAACTTGTAGTCATATTAGATATGTTTTAAAATTGAGCAGAGATGTTTTAGACAGGTCATCTTCAAACCCTTCAGAGATCTACAGAATATGGCATTTAAAATGTTTTAATAACTTAGAAAATTTTTCTTTTTTGAGACATGTCAGCTCCTGGCAGTACTAATCTACTTCAGAGAAAATATGGGCATTGAAGAAACTGCATATGGAGTCAACTTTCCTTGTGGCAAAAGTTAGCCACTGGACAACAAAGTATCCTCGAATCAACAGGACAAAATGGACAGACAGAACACGAAACAAAGGACTACTGATTCTTGCCAAAACAAGTGTGGTTATGGCTTTATCAAAAGGCATCTTCTGAGGCCAGGACAATATGGCCCCATCCCTGAAGTGGCCTTCGCATCCGGAAAAGGTACGGTGCCCTTTTCTTCAAAGCAGCTTAACAGGCAGAGGGCCAATGGATTCTGTTGTACAATGGAACAGCAGCTGAAAGCTCATGCCTCTCGAAAGTAGACTGGCATTTAATAGAGGGATGTGGAGAAGAAGGGGATGCTGAGATGAAGCCATATATACACAGCCAAGAAGAATGGAGAGCTGAATTTAAAAACTGTCAACAATTTCCAGAATTTAAAATCCTGAATCATGACAGGACACTAGTGGAATTCAGGTGTTTCTGGTACGTGGACTGCTCTCACCCAATGTGAGGTTGAACTGTTGACCTTGTGTACATCCTACTTCACAAATGAGTCTGTCAGATACACTAAGCCTATAGGCTGAAGATGATGCCCCAACACTGCGGAGAAACCTCAGGTGACTGCCCAGGCAGCTGGCTGTTTCTGTCAACTCACAAAATTTTTTGGAAGTTGCTTGCATGCACTTCCTGTTTTTATTTTTGTTAGCTAATATTATTCCCTTCTTGGGTCTCTGAGGGAGTTGAAGATTAGTTAGTTATGGTTGAAGATTAGTTAGTTATAGTTGAAAATTAATTAGGATAGAAAGTGCATTAGATACATCTTGGATTTACCAAAATAGGATAGATAATGGAATTATTTTCTCTGATTTGTCAAATACCTGTTTAGGTATTTATTACTTGTATATATTGTATATAGTTATTGTACTTTTGTATATAGTTTTTCTTTTGTTAGTTATAACCTTTTGCTTTTTTTTCTTTTTATTAAAATAGAAAAGGGGAAATGTGGTGGTAATCTAATTGTACTGAAATATTATTTTGATTGTATGTTAATAAATAAAGTTGTCTGGGGGTCAGAGCTATTAGAGCCATAGCAAGAGTGTGGCGGTGGTGGCACACGCCTTTAATCCCATAGATATCTGTGTGTTCAGGGTCAGAGCTATTAGAGCCATAGCAAGAGTGTGGCGGTGGTGGCACACGCCTTTAATCCCATAAGATCTCTGTGTGTTCAGGGATACAGTCAGCATTGGAGACATATACCTTTAAGACCTAGGGGGCTGTACATTCAGACGGTGACGAGGCAGTCATGTGTTTGGGTTTACAACCAATGAGAAGGCAGAACAACATACTTAAAAAAAACTAACCGACAGGAAGTAGGTCTCTTTTCGCGAAGCTGGGACAGCAGAAGGAAGGGTGAGATTTAGCTCTGAGCTCTGACCTCTTGGCTTTCTCTTTTACATTGTTTCTGTGTTTCTTATTTAATAAGACGGTTGGTTACATCAACATCTTTGGATTTAAAAGTGCTTGGAATTAATACACATAAATACATTTGTTAAAGAACAATGAACTAACCAGGAAGATGAAGGTATTTTATATCTCTTTATTACTAGTATCTCTATTCCTTAAATTTAAGCAAGAAATTGAACAGCAAAATTTTCCCATGCTTATATTTTATTATGACATTATACCTAATGAGAAAGTTTCCTTGGTAATATGTATTTTTATTGATAACAAGGTTTATTTTCAGTTTATGACTGTCTCTATCTTCTTTAGTCAGTTATGGCTTTTAAACTCTTGCATCAGCTGCATACACAGTCATAATGCTAATTTTTAAATTAGCCGTAATAATATAATTGTTGTCCCTTTAACAGAGCTGTACATGTAAGAATCTAATTTTCAAATTACATTGGGAAACAAATATATAACATGTTAAAATATTTTATATGTGCAGTACATTTGATCATCTTTAACTATAGATTAACACTTAATTTAAGAGCCAGGTGGTGGTGACACATGCTTTTAATCCCAGCTCTTGGGAGGCAGGGGCAGGTAGATCTTTATGAATTTGAGATCAGCCTGGTAAACAAATAGAGTTCCAGGATAGCCAGGACTGTTACAAAGAGAAACCTTGTCACAAAAACAAAGGAAACAACAAAAACAATAAGCCTAAAACTTATAAAATAATTTATATGATGGTAAAATAACATTCCAGAGTAACATTCTTTTTAAATGCAGCAGTATGTAATAGGACAAAGAAGATGACAAAGTAGAATTGGAGGTACAATCTGTCATGTTAATGCATTTTGAAAATGCCACAGCCTAAAGCCATTCAATTTTTGGAGAAGGTTAAGAAAGTATGGAGACAGAATGGGATATATATGAATACTAAGAAAGCATACATCCAAAATAAAACTCAACCCAAGGGATAATCAGGTGATGTGGTCCTGATATTTAACTTTATATCATGGCCATGCCTATGCTCCTTCATATACATATGGTAAAATTGAAAGTCTCATTTGCTTATTTAAAACATAGGAGATGTTTAAACAGCAAAGCTTATGTTGAAGGGGGAGCACTAAGAACACACTCTCCCTTCAAGTCTTGCTCCTTGATAGGCCATCATTTCTCCATATCTGTCCCTCTGTCCCATGATCTTTTCCATTGCTTTCCCAGTTGATCTTCCTGCCCTAGTTCCCCCTGGGTGGCCTTAGGGGTAATTTCTTACAGCTGTAGTTCCAGGTCTGTCATACTGGGCAGCCACATCTGAGACCCACCTTGTCTTATCACATGACCCTTATTGCCATATCACTGTTTGATTCCTGTTTCACCGGATGTCCTCTTGACAATCCATTTCTTTCTCATCAGAATGTCAATCACAAATATTTTCCTCTATTCTCTTTATTTTCTTGCCTGTTATTGCTCTTACTATATATTTTTTTATGTCACCTACTGCTTCTAAGTATTCTGGCATTAATTAATTGGCTACTTTGTCTAACCCAGAACAACAAACTCATTTTCTTTATTGAAAAAGCAGTACTTGGCTCTGTAGTAATTTATTTGAATTACTTTAACCTCTAGTAATGAACTCCAGCTTTTAACACTTACTTGTTTTTTTTTTTTTTTTGTGGTGGATTTCTTTTTATTTCATTTTGATTACTACACAAAACAGGCAATTTAGTTTTTCTTTTTGTCCTTTTATTCAAAATAGATTCTTTCCTCACATAATATATCCTGATTATGGTTTCCACTCCTTCTACTTCTTCCTGTTGTTTCTAAAAACTGCCCCCATCAGGATACACTCCCTTCCTGCTTCTCATGAAAGAAGGACCAGCTTCTAAGATATAATAATAAAATATAACAAAATAAAATAAAATAAAATCTATCACATTGAAGTTAGACAGGAAAAAAAATAACAGCAGAAGGAAAAGACCCCAAAGAGAAGGCAAGAATCAAGGTCTGATCATTTGCAAACTCAGAAATCCCATAAAAATACTAAACTTGAATCTATAATATATATGCAGTGGATCTGGTGCAGAACTCGCAGGTCCAGTGCATGCTGTTTCAGTCTCTCTGTGTTCGTATGTGCGTTGGTCATGGTGATTTAGACAGCCTTGTTTTCTTGGTGTCCTCCATCCCCTCTTAATTCTTTCTGCCTTCTCTTCCACAGGGTTCCCTGAGCTCCGAGGTGAGGGACTTGATGAATACACTCTATTTAAGGCTGAGTGTTCCAAGGTCTTACACCTCTGCATAATGTCTGGCTTAAGTCTCTGTATTTGTTCCCATCTTCTGTAACATCATCTCTGGTGATGACTGAATGAGTAACTGATTTTTTAGTATCTCAGAATATTATTGGGATTCATTTTATTACTACCTTGTATTCATTTATTTTCTGAATTTAGACTATCATTATTTAGTTTCACCCTAGGTCCCGGGGCCATCTAGACTGTAGTTTTGATCACCGAAATAATGCTGGTTACGGGTTTTATCCTTGTGGGGTGGACTTTAACTCAAATTAGTTACTGGTTGATTATTTCCACAAGTTTTGTGCCTCCATTGCCCTAGCATAGGTTGTAGGCAGAACCTCATTGTAGATGAAAGGGTTTATGGCTGGCCTGGGGTTTGTTTCTAATTTGGTAGTGATCAGTATCTTCTTGCCCCAAAGACACTAGAACCTAGGGGTAAAGACATTCTGTAGGCACCAGCTTGATTCCTCCAGGTTCAGTGAGGTTTGTAGGTGTTGTCTTCAGCAAAGCAGCTTGGGTTTGTCAGTTTGTGGACAACAACCTATAGTTTGTGTAACACACTGAATTTTGCTGGGATTCCCACAGGTCCCTTTGCCCAACAAGTCAATTAGATATAAACCAGATGTAAACTTGTATTTGAAGGTTTGTTTGGCTAAGTGAGACTGTCTCCTCCATTATTTGTCAATTTTATTTAGATAGCCTTAGTATGTATATATTTTAGGAAGTTTCTACTGTATTAGATTTCCATACTGCCCCTCATTTGTCCCTTAAATTTAGTCATCTTTCCCTATGCTCTGGCCTCAGCAAGAAGTAAACCTTATCAGTTTCAGCCACATGATTCTGTTAGAGTCAAGGATACAAGTAAGGGGTTATGGAAGCTCCCTCTATCACTAAGAAAAGCCACTGACGCCAGGCATTTGTCAGGTTTGTCCCTATATGGAGGTAGAGAAGCCACTGCAAGAAACTATTATAAAGTTGATGGCTGGTTTGCCTTGCAGACCCTAAGATATTGGAGCCCCATGACACCTGCCAAGGAAAACTGAAAATGGGGAATGAAACCAGCCCAAGAGAAAGAAATACGGTTGCAGTCAACAAAACTGAAAGGAGTTAGATTTCCGAAGAGTTCTTTGACAGGAGATATGGAGATGCAGAGTTTAGAGTTTGCCTAGCTAATTTTTAGTCTTTCATTGGTTCAGTATTTCCTCCCTATGCTACTTTTCCACTTTTTTTGGAGTGGCAATGTATATCCAGTGCTATTATAAGTGTAAGTATGAAATCTGCATTTTCATTTTGATTTCTCAGGGGACTATAGTTAAGAGATTACATGAATCTCAAAAGAGACTTTGAACTTTGGACTTTTAAACAGTGATGATATTGTTGATCGACAATGGGGACTTTTGAAGTTGGACTAAACGCATTTTTGTATTATGATATAATTACAAGCCTATGAGGCCAGGGAGTGGTATGTGGTGGGTTTTAATGAAAATAACCCTCATAGACTTACAGGAAGTGGCATCATTGGAGATGTGGCCTTGTTGGAGTAGATTCGACCTTGTTAGATGAAGTGTGTCACTGGAAGGGAGTGTGGGCACTGAGGTTTCAGAAGCTCAAAACAGGCCTAGTGGTTCACACTCTCTTCTTGCTGCTTGAGGATCTGGAGATAGAGCTCTAAGCTACTTCTCCAGAACTATGTCTCGTCTACAACCCATTGTGCTTCCTGCTGTGAGGATAATGATGTACTAAACCTCCAAACAGTAAGGTAGTCCCAATTAAATGTTTTCCTTTATTAGAGTTGTTGTGGTCATGGCATCTATTCACAACAATGGAAACCCTAACTGAGACAACCCATATTCCTCCCATCAACTCCCTCTCCACCTTAACTTGATCTTTCCCTTCCAGCCCTGCCACATTCATTCACAATTACTGATTTTATTTCCTTTCTGTTTGGAGATCTATCTATCCCATCTAGTCCTTTATTTTATACCAACTACTTGTGATTCTATGAATTGTAGTTGGTTATCATTGATGTAAAACTACTACCCACTTATAAATGAATACATGTCATATTCTTGTTTCTGAATCTGGGATACCTCCTTAGGGATAATTTTTTTTCTAGTTCCATCCATTTACCTGTCAGTTTCATGATATCAGTTTTTAAAATGGCTAAGTAATACTCCATTGTGTAAATGTACCTCATTTTCTTTGCTAATTCTTATGTTGAGGTACATATTGTCTGTTCCCAAATTCTGGCTATTATGAATAAAACAGAAATGAACACAGTTGATCAAGTGTTTCTGTGATGCGATGAAACATTCTTTGGGTATATGTCCAAGAGTGGAATAGCTAGATCTTGAGAAAGATAGATTCCCATCTTCCTGAGGACCTGACACACTGATTTCCACAGTGGCTGCATGAGTTTCAATCCCTACCAGCAATGGATGAGTGTTCCTCTTACTTCACATCCTTGCCAGCATGAGCTGTCACTTGTTTGTTGATCTTAGCCATTCTGACAGATATAACATGAAACCTCAAAGTAGTTTTGACTTGACTTTCCCTGATGGCTAAGGATGAATATTTAAGTATTTCTCAGAATTTTTACTTTTCTCTATCGAGAATTCTGTCTTTAAATCCGTATCCCATTTTAAATTAGGTTATTTGTTTTCTTAATATTTAATTTATTGAGTTCTTCATACATTTTGGATATTAGCCCTTTATCAGATGTGGAGTTGATAATAAGTATTTTCCCATTCTATAAGCTGCCAATTTGTCAAAATGGCAGTATCCTTTGCCTTGCAGAAGCTTCTCAGTTCCCTAAGTTCTTATTTATTAATTATTCATCTTAATGCCTCTGCTAATGGTATCTTGTTCAGAAACTCTTTTCCTATGCCAATGAGTTCAAGGCTATTCCTCATTTTATCTCCTATAACTGATAATATAACTGTAACTACAATGTATCTGGTTTTAAGTTGAGGCTTTCTTTCCCAATTTGGAGTTAAGTTTTGTGCTGGGGTATTAGTATTGATCTATTGGGGTTATTCTGTATGCAGTCATCCAGTTTCACCAGCGCCATTTGTTGAAGATGCTGTCTTTTTTTTTCCAGTGTGTACTTCAGGCCTCTTTAACAAGAATAAGATGTCCATAGGTGTGTGGATTTATGTTTGGGTGTTCAATTTTATTCCATTTATCAACATGTTTGGTTTTATGTCCATACCATGCTATTTTTACTATAGCTTTGTAGTACAACTTGAAATTGGGAATGGTGAGACCTCCAGCAGTTCCTTTATTTTTCAGGATCATTTTAGCTATCCTGTTATAATTTTTTCTCTGTGAAGGTGAGAGTTGTCCTTTCAAGATCTGTGAGGAACTGTGTTGGAATTTCAATGGGAATTTTTATGGCCATTTTTAGTAAATTAATCCTACTATTCCATGAGCATAGGACATCTTTCCATTTTTCAACATCTTATTCATTTTTTTCTTCAAAGGATAAAATCTTGTGATCATACAAGTCTTTCATTTGCTTGGTTACAGTTACCCCAAAATATTTTATATTATTTAAGGGTATTGTGAATGGTATTATTACACTAACTTCTTTCTCAGTCCATTTTTCATTTGTATATAGGAGGGCTACTGATATTTTGAATTAATTTTGTATCCAGTTACTTTGATTTAAGTGTTTATCATGCTTATCAGTTGTATAAGAACCTTATGTAATATATTTTAGGGTCATTTATGCAACATGTATTTCATATTCAAATAATCAGATACAACACTTAAGTGTTTGGAACAAATGAATTGCTATTTTGGGTACAGGAGAAAAATGCTTGAAAGACTGTTCTACTGGACTGTGTTCCCATACAGTTACTTAGATATGTTGTAGAACTCACACAGTTATTATCTTTCTCTTTGAGAACCATGAATTTTATTGGCAACAAAACATGGCAACCAAATTTTCCTGTCTATTGAAATATCCATTGCTGTAAAAATGGCATGTATATTTTATGCAAAATTTGTATACATGTAGAAAATATAAATTTTATTAACAGTGAATGTATGTTCAAATTAATATGTGGCCTCTTAAAGCTAGCTTTGTAAGATAAGATTAAAAATGCAATTATGGTTTTCCAGTATTATAAAAATACTAGCAAGATTATTAAAGTATTTAATTTTTATAATGAACTTATGCTATCAGCATGAAAATGTCTTTTAAAGAATATTGTATAATAAAGCAAGGCCATGTTTAATATATTTAAATAACATTTTTCTAAGCACTTAAATTATGTACTAATCTAGAGAAGAGTTATTAAAAATAAATGATATTCACTGGATGTGATTAGAAATCATTTCTTTATGATCAAAGTTAATAGTGACAGAGGGATTATGTGCTTTATTGTAACAATTTTACCAGTCCACATGGAAGAAAACACATGTGGTAATTCTAAGAGGGCAGCAACAGTGGAGTACAAGTAAAAAACTGCACATAATGCATTGTGTTCCTGTGACCTGCCCTACTCACCTATAGATAGGAAGGAACAGCAATGAATTACTTTGCACTGTCATTATTTATTGCTCTGATGACTTTGGAGGATAATGACAGTGAGTGTAATCAAAATGATTTTAATTTGAAAGGCTGTGGTCCAAAGGAGAAACAAGTATTTATTAGATGGAAATTAGGTAAGAAATTTTAATCTCATACGTGTCCCATTAGTTTTTAATAGTCCATATAACAGTAGCTTTTGTTTCTGTCCACCTGAACTCACAACAATTGTGGAAGCATGCACAAGACCTGTGTATTCACAAACTGAACCAAATATCAACAGGGAGAGAGGAGGTGGGCAAGAAGTCCCAATCCTAGCTGGGAAGCTATTTGCAATTAGAAACTGCTCAGAGTGGGTGGGACAGTTTTCTCTGTCTAGCTCCTGGTAGGTCAACCATGCTGCCATGGAAAAAGATGCATTCATAGACACACAGAATGCCTAATGGACTTAATGGGTAAAAAATGGACAAAGTTGGATGGATACATTTTGCAAGGAGTTGGAGCCTAGGTTTGTGAATGTGATGAAAAGTCATTGGAGGACATTCTCACAGAACTAGTAAACTATAAAAGGTCAGCAATTTACATCAGGACCAACACACATATGAACTCACAGACTGGACATAGCACAGGTGCTGCCCAGGTCTGAGTCTAATGGGGTGCCAGATCTGAAAGACAGAAGTGAACAAAACCACCCCATCTCTAACCCAGAGGCTAAATCCTGTTGATAATCACTTGCAAATGAAAAATTAATTTTCTCGAATGGGATCTTACCAGTTCTACAAACCTCTGTTAAGGGCATGCAGACCCCATGCCCAGCAGTAGACAGTCCTAGAAAGTGAACTCAATGACAACTTTAGAGGTGATTTACTTGTAATGCTTTGCCGGAGCTTTTTTTTTTCAAATGCCTTACAGGGGTTTTGTGTATATATTATGGTTTTCAATTTTGTGTTTTCATGGAATTCCTGTATGAGAATTGTGTGTCTATGTGTCTACATGTGTTTCTTGTGCTTTTTCTTTGTCTGTTTTTTTTTTTTGTGTGTGTTTATTTGTCTAGTCCTATTCTGGTTTATTTGTTTTGTTTTGTCATTTTTTAATTAGTTACATGCTGGCTTGTTTTCTAAAAAGAGAAAAAGAATGTGTATGGATTTGGATGAGAAAGGAGGTGAGAAATATCTGGGAGGAGTTGAAAGAGGGGAAGTCATAATTAGAATTTATGGTCCAAAAATAAAAACTATTTTCAATAGAAGAAAAACAGATAGGAACAATACAAAATAACTTGACATAATAGGAGAGTGACTTCTTCAGAGAAGGGAAGTGGTTGGTATGGGTAATAAGGGAAACAGAAAGGATGGAGCATTGAGAAGATAACTAGATTGTATTATATGTATAAAACTGTCAAAAATTAAATTAATAGTAGTATAAAAATATATAGACATTCATTATAAATCAGTTCTCAAATATTCAGGAGAAAGTTTTTAATATAACAATTTATTAAGATTAGGAACCAATGACTAAGAGCATTTGGGGGCAGGAACAGTGGAAGTTACATATTCCAATGATAACTGACATCTGGCAGCAACATGTCTGTCTGAAGTTTTGCACTTCTGCCATGAAAACAGTGTGCAAATCCGTGTGTTATTCAGTTGCTCAGTTCCAACAACAACAATAAAACCCTGAAAGATAATGCTAACTGTTAAAGAAATTGAAGGAAAAAAATTAAGCACAATCCTAATTGTTTCAGTCTTAACAATTAAAACCTGGGTGATGGGTGATGGTAAACTGTATGCTATGAATTGGTTGCCCTGATTGGTTGGTAAATTAAATGCTGATTGGCCAGTAGCCAAGCAGGAAGTATAGGCAGGATAAGCAGACAAGGAGCAGCATGTAATGGCATATAGGTAAAGCCATGGAACAAGTGGCGACATACAGATTAACAGAAATGGGCTGAGTTTAAGTGTAAGAGCTAATCAATAGTAAGCCTGAGCTAATGGCTCAGCAATTTTATTTAATATAAGCCTCTGTGTGTTTACTTGGGTCTGACCAGCTGCTGACCAGGCAGGACATAGGAAAACATTTATATACAGACCAGAGAAGCAGAGCAGAAGCCACTAGAAAGAACATTTATGAATCCTCAGACTGAATGGGGGCCAAGATCCTGTCTCCACCCACCTTATATACCTGTCTCCACCTCCTTAGTGCTGGGATTAAAGGCATGTACTACTACCAGGCTCTGTTTCTCTTTTAGACTGCTTCAATCTCCTGTAGCCCAGGGTGGCCTTGAACTCCTGATCTTCTTGCTTCCTCCTCCCAAGTGCTGGGATTAAAGGTTTGTGCCACCACTGCCTTGCCTCTATGATTAACTATTTAGCTCCACCCTCTGATCTCCAGGCAAGCTTTAGTTGTCAGAACAGGAACAAAATATACAACAAAAAATGTGGTCTAAACAAACCAGGGCAGTTCTCCTGAAACATGACTGAGCTGTCCTAAAGCATACAATTGCTGATCATGACTACAGGTTATGTCTTATGAGACCTGGTCCAGAGGGAAGACAACTGAAATGTTTCTTTTATATCTTCATTAAAAAAATATTTTAATTCTTGAAGCTTCATGTCACCAGAGAAAGGGGACATTCTCCAGCTCATTACAGTTTGTGAAACATACTGTCTAGGGTACCTTGCCAAGTCAGAGCTGTTATAGCAGTGGAATATTTCGGGATTCTTTCTTCAGGGCAAGTGTTTCCATTGGAAGCACTGTGTTTCAGAGGTTTGCACTTTCTGAGAATGCTTTTTACAAGGTAATACCATGTGAACCACAGCACAATTAAAAACAAACAAACAAACAAATACATACTAGAGTACAACCAGAAGTCAGGATTCCTAATTCTTCAAATGTCACTAACCAGGTTTCTTCATTTTTACAATGAAGGTCCAGGTTACATAATTTCTAAGGTCATGTTACCTTGAAAATCCCATTATTTTTTCAGGATTGCTGTGTGTGTTTGTTCTCTCAGAAGGATGATTTCTTTGACTAACAGGAAATAAAGTAAAAGTTTACACTACAAAAAAAACTGGTAGACACAGCACATTTGTCTTACTGTATTTCTTCAGAGACAATCTGAAGTGTATCTATTTGTCAAATGTGAGATTTCCTTAATAGGAGTTTAATGTGAACACATATCAACCACAGTTTAGGCATCTTCAGGGAAAAAAAGAAAATAAACTTATCACAGTTGTAAGTGGTGAATCATATATTGTTACTTTCAGAACAAAATTACCCAGCAGAATGTCATATATTATATTAAAACCTTGATATCGGAAATAATACAAAATTTCATTAAGAGTTCTCTTCAAAAAATAACATCCTTTATATATAATATTTTATTATATATAATAAATATATTATGATCCTAATAACAATGGTGTAGGAGAAATTGAGCAAGGCTTTCTATTATCCCAAAAGTAATTTGGATCATTCCACAGTAAAATAATTATGACATGTTTTATTTATTTATATATTCTCCTGGTTGGGCATTTTAAAACTGTTCAAAAGGTTATTTCTGATCTTAAGCATAAGAGCCACAAGTCAATTTTAGGATAACTGCTTTCAAAGAGCATGTGCTACAATTATATTTTGATAATTGTATTTATTATATAAAGAATGAAATTCCACTTTCAACTTACTCCAGAATGAGTTCGGTGTCTCATTCTTTGTGACCTCTCCTTTGTGCCTTCCGTTGTTTCTGTCACTCGACTGAAAAGCTCCATGACATTGTAAATTCATGCTAATTTCATTGTCAATGATTGCATTGAATGCTTAACCCACTTTTTTTTTCTGAGTGTTTCATTGTTCATTAATTTTTAGTGTCACTGACATAGTAATTGGGCATTTTGTATGTTCATTAACTAATGACTTCACCTCACTGCCCCCCCCCCACTGAGCTCAATCCTCTAATTGATGGACAAATAGAAAATGATCATACTCTTATTTGGCTTGATAGTGTTAGACAACATACATTCATTTTAATGACTAGCTTGACTCACTTTACTGACTCTATGTAAAATTTTCTTCATGTTTAAGTGGTTGTCGGCCTCCAAATCCATTTCCTGACTTCCTGATCTATCTTGACAATAATAATACGCCACACATACTGACACAGAAGTCCTATGTACTTCAGCAACTTATTAATACAAAAAAAAAAATGGCAGTAACACCAAGCTGGTATGTTGGTATGCATATACTATGCCATCTTTTCTGAAAACGTTGATAGCTTTTCTTTAAGGAAACATGGTCAAAAAGAGGAGATGTTATCTTTTAAAAAACATCACCTTAGATGGGATGGCCAAACACCCTAATTGTCGTGCTAGAAACCCCGTTCAATGACTGAGGGAACTGGATGCAGAGATCCACGGCTAGGCCCCGGGTGGAGCTCCAGGAGTCCAATTAGTGAGAAAGAGGATGGTTTATATGAGCGAGAATTATTGAGACCAAGGTTGGATAAAGCACAGGGACAAATAGCCAAACGAATGGAAACACATGAACTATGAACCAATGGCTGAGGGGCCCCAACTGGATCAGGCCCTGTGAATAGGTGAGACAGTTGATTGGCTTGATCTGTTTGGGAGGCAACAAGGCAGTGAGTGGGACCAGGTCCTGTGCTCATTGCATGAGTTGGCTGTTTGAAACCTGGGGCTTATGCAGGGACACTTGACTCAGCCTAGAAGGAGGGGATTGGACCTGCCTGGACTGAGTCTACCAGGTTGATCTCAGTCCTTGGGGGAGGCTTTGCCCTGGAGGAGATAGAAATGGGGGTAGGTTGAGGGGAAAGGGAGGGTGCACGAGGGGGGAGAACAAGGGAATCCGTGGCTGATATGTAGAACTGAATTGTACTGTAAAATAAAATAAAATTAAATTTAAAAAAATCACCTTAGTATGAGTACCCTACAGGGTGGCTGAATGTGTCTCTGGTCCTCTGATGCCCTTTATGTCACAGTCTTTGAAGAGATGATGGAGAAATGCTTTCTATCAATCATCAGTCACATAGATGAATTTACATCCACATAAAACAATTGAAAACTAGTAATGGTCACAACCCCACAAGACTCTACTACATTTTCAACTCATGCACCAAATAGTTGAAAAGATATGCTATGCATTAATAAGTATAATTTCTTCATTTTGTAAAAAAAAAAATGCAGTAATTACTCAGTTGAACAAAAACAGAACCAGTTAGCAATGAGCATTAATGAAGTGCATGGCAGAAGAGTCACACAGGTAAATAAGCACATTTGAGGTGTCGGCAGATCTGAGGCTGTCATCATAATGTTCCTTCCTAAGTCTTCCTGCTCAGGAACATAGCCGCTTCATTATTTTTCTTGTTCATCATTCTCATGCTTAGATGACTTAATTCCCTTATAGTTTATGAGACTATGATTCTCTGGATGGTCTAAACTTGTAAAAATCTAAAAAAGGAGATTGTTGTTTTATCACCTGTTCATCACCTATTTTCTCACAGTGATGGGGAGAATGGGTATTCCACAAGCATTAAATAAAAAATATACTGCTGAGTGAGAGAAGTGGTAAGGGAGACAAGTTTGCTTTCTAATGAGCTAGTTAGGAACTACGGCATTGTGTGAATTAAGTTCAAGGAGATGATTAGATAAATGAAGGAGTGAATTTGGTTGCCTGAGCAGGCCTGCACAAGACTGCCTGTTGACCAGTTCCTTCCTTATAATGCTACGTTGTTTTCTTTTTATTCTATAATTTCAAAGATGAAAATTATTAAAAATTCGTGATTATTGTTATATGGACTTTTCAAACTTATTTACTAGCACTTAAGGTTTTAGCAATATAAGGTAACAGTTTCTGTTATTTCTAATGAATAGTCTACAAAATCAAGTTTAAACATGACTATGTATTCATACAGAAAATCAAATTTTGGGCATCTTTGTAGAAGAAAGTAAAGGAAACCAGTAAGTTCAAAAAATGAGATATTGAGAGTTCAGTAAAATATAACGAGCATACACATAGAAAGCTTTTGAATGTTTGATTACATTTTAATTAACTATGTATTTTATAAAATCTATATTTGATATGATTAAGTTTTATTTATTGGAAACTGCATAATTTGTTCTTGTTTATGTTCCATATGCACAACACCATATCATAATGTAAACATATGTATAGGATTAAATTATATGGTAGGTGAATAAAAGAAATATCTTTATCTTAGCTTTTGTATATATTATATATATGTGTATATATATACACATATATACACACAGTATGTATAGTATGTGGTACATAGTATATACATGGATAATATATATGTGTGTGTATATACTTATATATACATATATACATACATAGATATTTCAAAATATTCATATATTTCTTTTCTTCTATCCCACTACTTGAGTATATTAATTCTTTGGAGGAGAAATCTATGCTTACTGATTCACTGTTTCTCTGTATTTTTAAGTATTTCATTTATGTTCTGAACTATTGATCATCTTATATATGTTTGCAAAAATTACTCATCTTTGTATCATTTAAACTCTTATTCATAAATGCTATCATACTCATTATAAAACAGTCTACCATTTTATACCTATAAATTACATTGTCACAATTTTGCCTTGGAAGTGTTTCTCTTTTGCCAAGCTCCCTGGCTTGAATTTATTTAATCAAACTGTCTCTAACTTTGAACAGCATATAATTCAAACAATTTCTTTTCATATGTGGTATAGCTGATATCATTTCTTTTATATAATATATTTCATTTTATATTTAAAGTAAATATATATATATATGAATAAAGAATATGGGAAGAATAGGTTATATTTAGGAACATCACTTATTGAAAAAAAGATGTCATGAATTTGAAGGAGAGGAGAGGGGTATATTGGAGGGTTTGGAGGTAGGAAAAGAAAGGGAGAAATGTTTTAATTAAATCATACTTTTAAAAATAGAAGGATATAATATGAACTTTTTTTCTGCATTCATTGTAGGGATGTCTCCTCTGAACAAGTTTTATTAAGTTTTCTTTAGCTATACAAATATGACTCTACATTCTACACAGACACAGTATTTTGTCTGTTTAGTGTTAAAACAAATTTGGAGTCGCCTCATTGTTAATAACCATTTCTTACACATAGTATTTTTCTTTTTTTTAATAAAGAACATTTTTTCATTCACTCAACGATCTTCCTCTTCCCTCCTCCTGCTCCCCAGCCTCCTCCTCTGAAACCACTCTCCACTCCCCCACAAGAAGGCAAGGCCTCCATGTGTAAGCACATTCAGTAGAGGTAAGTCCAAGCCTTCCCCTGCCTCAAGGCTTCATGAAGTATGCCAACATAGATGGTAGACTCCAAAAAGCCCACTCATGCACCAGGGATTCGTTCTGATTCTACTGCCAGGGCTCCCAGCCAAGTAGATCAAGCTATATAACTGCCATGCAGAGGGCCTAGTCAGTCCCAAGCAGGATCCACAGCCATTGTTCCAACTTTCCTGAGTAGAATCCCTCTTCTCTCTCTTTAACTGGACTCCTGGAGCTCTGCCTAGTGTTTGGCTGTTGATCTCTGCATCTGCTTCATCACTCACTGGAGAAAAGCTCTCACTCAGGATGATATTTTCTTTTTTTTTTTTTACCATATTTTTTAAATTTATTTTACAATACTATTCAGTTCTGCATAATAGCCACAGATTCCCTTGCTCTCTCCCTTCCTGCCCCTCTCCACTTTCCCCAGCCCACCCCCATTCCACCTCCTCCAGATCAAGGTCTCCCCGAGGAATGGAATCTACCTAGTAGACTCAGTCCAGGCAGGTCCAGTCCCTCCTCCCAGATTGAGCCAAGCGTCGCTGCATAAGTCCCAGGTTTCAAACAGCTAACTCATGCAAGGAGCCCAGGACCTGGTACCACTGCCTAGATGCCTCCCAAACAGATCAAGCCAATCAACTGTCTCACCTATTCAGAGGGCCTGATCCAGTTGGGGCCCTCAGCCTTTGTTCATAGTTCATGTGTTTCCATTCATTTGGTTATTTGTCCCTGTGCTTTATCCAACCTTGGTTTCAACAATTCTCGCTCATATAGACCTCCTCTTTCTCACTAATTAGACTCCCAGCGTTCCACCAGGGGCCTAGCAAAGCGACAGCCTACAGAATGGGAAAAGATCTTCACCAACCCTCATGTGACAGGACTGATATCCAGAATATATAAGGAACTCAAGAAATTAGACATCAAAATGACCAACAGTCCAATTGAGAAATGGGCTTTAGAACTAAACAGAGAATTCTCAACAGAGGAAACTCAAATGGCTGAAAGACATTTAAGGAATTGCTCAACATCCTAATCATCAGGAAATGCATATCAAAACAACTCTGAGATACCACCTTACGCCTGTCATAATGGCTAAGATCAAAAACACTGAAGACACTTTATGCTGAAGAGGATGTGGAACTAGGGGAACTCTCTTCCACTGCTGGTGGGAATGCAAGCTTGTACAACCACTTTGAAAATCAATATGGCACTTTCTTAGAAAACTGGGAATCAATCTCCCCCAAGATCCAGCTATACCACTCCTGGGCCTATACCAAGAAATGCTCAATCATACCACAAGAGCACTTGCTCAGCTATGTTCATATCAGCATTGTTTGTAATAGCCAAAACCTGGAAACAACCTAGATGCCCTTCAACTGAAGAATGGATAAATAAATTATGACACATATACACAATGGAATACTACTTAGCAGAGAAAAACAATGACATCATGAAGTTTGCAGACAAATGGATGGATCTAGAAAAAAATCATCCTGAGTGAGGTAACCCAGACTCAGAAAGACAAATATGGTATGTACTCACTCATAGGAAGATGCTAGATGTGGAACAAGGATGACTGGACTGTTACTCACATCACCAGTGAGGCTACCTGGAAAACGGGACCCCAAGAAAGACACGGAGAAATGGATGAGATCTACACGAACAGTCTGGACATGAGTGGGAGCAATGAGGGGCGAGGGCCGAGGGAAAGAGAGTGGGAGATCCTAGCTGGATCAAGAAAGAGAGGAGAACAAGGAATAGGAGACCATGGTAAATGAAGACCACATGAGAAAAGGAAGAAACAAAGAGCTAAAGAGGCCCACAGAAATCCACAAAGATACCCCCACAATAGACTGCTGGCAATGTTCGAGAGGACAGCCGGACTGACCTACTCTGGTGATGGGATGGCCAAACACCCTAGTAGTAGTGCCATAAACCCATCCAAGGACTGAGGAATCTGGATGCAGGATGATATTTTCTTGTTCCATCCATTTGGCTGCAAATTTCATGGTGTCATTGTTTTTCTCTGCTGAGTAGTACTCCATTGTGTATATGTACCACATTTTCCTAATCCATTCTTCAGTTGAGGGTATCTAGGTTGTTTCCAGGTTCTGGCTATTACAAACAATGCTGATATGAACATAGCTGAGCATGTGTCTCTGTGGTATGATTGAGCATTCCTTGGATGTATGCCCAAGAGTGGCATAGTGGGTCTTGAGGAAGACTGATTCTCAATATCCTGAGAACAATCACTGATTTCCAAAGTGGCTGTACAAGTTCTCACTCCCACCAGCATTGGAGGACTGTTTCCTTGCTCCACATCCTCTCCAACATAGGCTGTCTTTGTGCTTTTGATCTTAGCCATTCTGACAGGTGTACGATGGTATCCCAGAGTTGTTTTGATTTGCATTTCTCTGATGACTAAGGACGCTGAGCAATTCCTTAAATGTCTTTTGGCCATTTGAAATTATTCCTTTGAGAATTCATCTGGAGGTTTTTCTAATTTAGTTTTTAGTGGGGCTGAGTAAATCTTCAAATAGTTATCATATTCCAGATATAGGAGGGATGCATTATCTGAATTTTTCAATGTGATAATTATTGAAGAATTGGCTCCAGTCTAATGAAAATATTTTGATGAGTGATGGTTACTCTTGAACCTCAAATAAAGGCACTTATTGTCTTGGTGTTCATACTTGTCTTTCAGGACTTTTCTCTCATACTTCTGTAAATACTCTCCTCATGTTTCTAGACTCCAGTGTTGTGAAGAGAATTCTAACACAAGTATGACTGTGTTTTTTTTTTTTTTTTTTTTTTTTTTTTGGTTTTTTGAGACAGGGTTTCTCTGTGTAGCTTTGCGCCTTTCCTGGAACTCGCTTTGGAGACCAGGCTGGCCTCGAACTCACAGAGATCCGCCTGCCTCTGCCTCCCGAGTGCTGGGATTAAAGGCGTTGCTTCACCATCGCCCGGCAATATGACTGTGTTTTACTGAATAATTT